>NW_026292057.1:0-142085 GCF_023091745.1 Budorcas taxicolor
AAGTGATTGCAGCCGCACGCAGCTGGGCTGCCTCCTCTTCCCCCGAGGAGTCCGCCTCCCGCCTGCTGTGCACTAAGCTTCCAGGCGGGGGCGCCCCGCGCCTCCTACACGTCTTGGCTCAGGGGCTGCTTCCCCTGAGCTGGGGCTGTGGGCGGGAGCCCAGACACGCAGGGGCAGGCCCCAACCACCTGCACACGGCTCTGCTGGGGAGGAGAGCACTAGGGAAATGACGTCTGTCAGTCACCATCTGTGCGCCCACGGAGTCAGCCTCCGGGTGTGTGGGGCTGTGGAACCGAGCCAGGGGCCATGGGAGCCTGGTGCTCTCCGTGCTGTGCTGAGTCTGGGCGGCCAAGCAACTGCTGGAGGAGCACTGCACATCCCCTTCCCTTCCCTCTGACAGACCTCTCACTGCTGGAGCCCTTGGTAGTGTGAACCCTCCGGCCCCTAAGCCCTCCCCAAGGAAGCCTGGGGCAAAGGTGCAAAGGCAAGGCAGGAGCGGAGCTTATGCCAGGAAGGCGCCAGTGGCGTCTCTCAGCCTCGCCCAGCCTGCTCCTTCGTGGGCAGGAAGCCTAGCAGCCAGGCAAGTCTGGGCAAGGCTTGCCCAGGGCAGAGCAACCTCCCGCCAGGAACTCTGACAGTTCGGGCCTCTGAGCAGAGATGGAATTCTGCCGAAAGGGAGGCGCACTCGGAGCCGCCCAAGCAGGGCTTTCAGCCTCAGGCGGCTGGGCTGCCTCGTCTTCCCCCGAGGAGGCTCGCTTCCCCAGATGCTGTGCACTTGGCTTGCAGGCAGGGGCGCCACTCGCATGCTGCAGGTCTTGGCTAAGGGGCTGCTACCCCTGAGCTGGGGCTGTGGGCAGGAACCCAGACACGCAGGGGCAGGCCCCAACCACCTGCACACGTCTCTGCTGTGGAGGAGAGCGCTGGGGAAACTACGTCTGTCAGGCATCTGCTGGGCGGGCATGGAGTCAGCCTCCAGGAGTGCGGGGCTGCAGACCCCAGCCAGGGGCCCTGGGAGCCGGATGCTCTCCGTGCGGCACTGAGAATTGGCGGCCAAGCAACCGCCGGAGGAGCCCTGCACTTGCCCTTCCCTTCCCTCTCACAGAGCTCTCACTGCTGGAGCCCTTGGCAGTGTGCAACACACCGGCCCCTAAGACCTCCCAAAGGACGTCTGGGGCCTAGTTGCAAAGGCAAGGCAGGAGGGGAGCTGATGCCAGGAAGGCGCCAGTGGCGTCTCCCAGCCACACGCAGCCTGCTCCTTCCTGGGCAGGAAGCCTAGCAGCCAGATAAGTCTGGGCAAGGCTCGCCCAGGGTAAAGCAGCCTGACGCCAGGAACTCTGCAAAATCGGGCCTCTGAGCAGAGCTGGAGCGATGCGTACTGGAGGCGCAATCGGCTCCGCCCAAGGAGGGCTTGCAGCCGCACGCGGCTGGGCTGCCTCCTCTTCCCCCGAGGAGTCCGCATTCCGCATGATGTGCACTAGGCTACCAGGCGGGGGCGCCCCGCGCCTCCTACAGGTCTTGGCTCAGGGGCTGCTTCCCCTGAACTGGGGCTGTGGGCGGGAGCCCAGACACGCAGGGGCAGGCCCCGCCACCTGCACACGTCTCTGCCGGGGAGGAGATCGCTAAGAAATGACGTCTGTCAGGCACCTTCTGGGCGCTCACGGAGTCAGCCTCCGGGTGTGTGGGGCTGTGGAACCGAGCCAGGGGCCATGGGAGCCTGGTGCTCTCCGTGCTGTGCTGAGTCTGGGCTGCCATGCAACCGCTGGAGGAGCCCTGCTGGTGCCATTCCCTTCCCTATGACAGAGCTCTCATTGCTGGAGCCCTTGGCAGTGTGCAACCCACCGGCCCCTAAGTCCTCCGCAAGGACGCCTGGGGATTAGGTGCAAAGGCAAGGCAGGAGTGGAGCTGAGGCCAGGAAGGCGTCAGTATCGTCTCCCAGTCTCCCGCAGCCTGCTCCTTCCTGGTCAGGAAGCCTAGCAGAGAGGCAAGTCTGGCAGGCTCGCCCAGGGCAGAGCAGCCTCACGCCAGGAACTCTGCCAGATCGGGCCTCTGAGCAGAGCTGGAGCTCTGCCGTCCTGGAGGTGCACTGGGCTCCGCCCAAGAAGTGATTGCAGCCGCACGGAGCTGGGCTGCCTCCTCTTCCCCCGAGGAGTCCGCCTCCCGCCTGCTGTGCACTAAGCTTCCAGGCGGGGGCGCCCCGCGCCTCCTACACGTCTTGGCTCAGGGGCTGCTTCCCCTGAGCTGGGGCTGTGGGCGGGAGCCCAACACGCAGGGGCAGGCCCCACCACCTGCACACGTCTCTGCTGGGGAGGAGAGCGCTAGGGAAATGACGTCTGTCAGGCAACTTCTGGGCGCCCACGGAGTCAGCCTCCGGGTGTGTGGGGCTGCAGACCACAGCCTGGGGACCTGTGAGACTTTTGCTCTCCGTGCGGCACTGAGTCTGGGCGGCCAAGCAACCGCTGGAGGAGCCCTTCACTTGCCCTCCCCTTCCCTCTAATAGAGACCTCACTGCTGGAGCGCTTGACAGTGTGCAACCCACCGGCCCCTAAGCCCTCCCCGAGGACGCCTGGGGACTGGGTGCAAAGGCAAGGCAGGAGCGGAGCTGACGCCAGGAAGGTGCCAGTGGCCTCTCCCAGCATCGCACAGCCTGCTCCTTCCTGGGCAGGAAGGCTAGCAGCGAGGCAAGCCTGGGCAAGTCTCGCACAGGGCAGAGCAGCCTCGCGCAAGGAACTTGACTAGATCCGGCCTCTGAGCAGAGCTGGAGCTCTGCCGTCCTGGAGGCGCACTCGGCTCCGCCCAAGCAGGGATGGCAGCTGCAAGCGGCTTGGCTCCCTCGACTCTTCCCAAGGAGGCTCGCTTCCCCGCGTACTGTGCACTTGGCTTCCAGGCAGGGACGCCCCGCGCCTCCTGCAGGTCTTGGCTCAGGGGCTGCTTCCCCTGAGCTGGGGCTGTGGGCGGGAGCCCAGACACGCAGGGGCAGGCCCCAACCGCCTGCACACGGCTCTGCTGGGGAGGAGAGCACTAGGGAAATGACGTCTGTCAGGCACCTTCTGGTCGCTCACGGAGTCAGCCTCCGGGTGTGTGCGGCTGCAGACCCCAGCCAGGGGCCCTTGGGAGCCAGGTGCTCTCCGTACTGTGCTGAGTCTGGGCGGCCAGGCAACCGCTGGAGGAGCCCTGCAGGTGCCATTCCCTTCCCTATGACAGAGCTCTCAGTGCTGGAGCCCTTGGCAGTGTGCAACCCACCGGCCCCTAAGCCCTCCCCAAGGAAGGCTGGGGCCTGGGTGCAAAGGCAAGGCAGGAGTGGAGCTGAGGCCAGGAAGGCGCCAGGAGCGTCTCCCAGTCTCGCGCAGCCTGCTCCTTCCTGGTCAGGAAAGCTAGCAGCGAGGCAAGTCTGGGCAAGGCTCGCCCACGGCAGAGCAGGCTCACGCCAGGAACTCTGCCAGATCGGGCCTCTGAGCAGAGCTGGAGCTCTGCCGTCCTGGAGGTGCACTGGGCCCCGCCCAAGAAGTGATTGCAGCCGCACGCAGCTGGGCTGCCTCCTCTTCCCCCGAGGAGTCCGCCTCCCGCCTGCTGTGCACTAAGCTTCCAGGCGGGGGCGCCCCGCGCCTCCTACACGTCTTGGCTCAGGGGCTGCTTCCCCTGAGCTGGGGCTGTGGGCGGGAGCCCAGACACGCAGGGGCAGGCCCCAACCACCTGCACACGGCTCTGCTGGGGAGGAGAGCACTAGGGAAATGACGTCTGTCAGTCACCATCTGTGCGCCCACGGAGTCAGCCTCCGGGTGTGTGGGGCTGTGGAACCGAGCCAGGGGCCATGGGAGCCTGGTGCTCTCCGTGCTGTGCTGAGTCTGGGCGGCCAAGCAACTGCTGGAGGAGCACTGCACATCCCCTTCCCTTCCCTCTGACAGACCTCTCACTGCTGGAGCCCTTGGTAGTGTGAACCCTCCGGCCCCTAAGCCCTCCCCAAGGAAGCCTGGGGCAAAGGTGCAAAGGCAAGGCAGGAGCGGAGCTTATGCCAGGAAGGCGCCAGTGGCGTCTCTCAGCCTCGCCCAGCCTGCTCCTTCGTGGGCAGGAAGCCTAGCAGCCAGGCAAGTCTGGCAAGGCTTGCCCAGGGCAGAGCAACCTCCCGCCAGGAACTCTGACAGTTCGGGCCTCTGAGCAGAGATGGAATTCTGCCGAAAGGGAGGCGCACTCGGAGCCGCCCAAGCAGGGCTTTCAGCCTCAGGCGGCTGGGCTGCCTCGTCTTCCCCCGAGGAGGCTCGCTTCCCCAGATGCTGTGCACTTGGCTTGCAGGCAGGGGCGCCACTCGCATGCTGCAGGTCTTGGCTAAGGGGCTGCTACCCCTGAGCTGGGGCTGTGGGCAGGAACCCAGACACGCAGGGGCAGGCCCCAACCACCTGCACACGTCTCTGCTGTGGAGGAGAGCGCTGGGGAAAACTACGTCTGTCAGGCATCTGCTGGGCGGGCATGGAGTCAGCCTCCAGGAGTGCGGGGCTGCAGACCCCAGCCAGGGGCCCTGGGAGCCGGATGCTCTCCGTGCGGCACTGAGAATTGGCGGCCAAGCAACCGCCGGAGGAGCCCTGCACTTGCCCTTCCCTTCCCTCTGACAGAGCTCTCACTGCTGGAGCCCTTGGCAGTGTGCAACACACCGGCCCCTAAGACCTCCCAAAGGACGTCTGGGGCCTAGTTGCAAAGGCAAGGCAGGAGGGGAGCTGATGCCAGGAAGGCGCCAGTGGCGTCTCCCAGCCACACGCAGCCTGCTCCTTCCTGGGCAGGAAGCCTAGCAGCCAGATAAGTCTGGGCAAGGCTCGCCCAGGGTAAAGCAGCCTGACGCCAGGAACTCTGCAAAATCGGGCCTCTGAGCAGAGCTGGAGCGATGCGTACTGGAGGCGCAATCGGCTCCGCCCAAGGAGGGCTTGCAGCCGCACGCGGCTGGGCTGCCTCCTCTTCCCCCGAGGAGTCCGCATTCCGCATGATGTGCACTAGGCTACCAGGCGGGGGCGCCCCGCGCCTCCTACAGGTCTTGGCTCAGGGGCTGCTTCCCCTGAACTGGGGCTGTGGGCGGGAGCCCAGACACGCAGGGGCAGGCCCCGCCACCTGCACACGTCTCTGCCGGGGAGGAGATCGCTAAGGAAATGACGTCTGTCAGGCACCTTCTGGGCGCTCACGGAGTCAGCCTCCGGGTGTGTGGGGCTGTGGAACTGAGCCAGGGGCCATGGGAGCCTGGTGCTCTCCGTGCTGTGCTGAGTCTGGGCTGCCATGCAACCGCTGGAGGAGCCCTGCTGGTGCCATTCCCTTCCCTATGACAGAGCTCTCATTGCTGGAGCCCTTGGCAGTGTGCAACCCACCGGCCCCTAAGTCCTCCGCAAGGACGCCTGGGGATTAGGTGCAAAGGCAAGGCAGGAGTGGAGCTGAGGCCAGGAAGGCGTCAGTATCGTCTCCCAGTCTCCCGCAGCCTGCTCCTTCCTGGTCAGGAAGCCTAGCAGAGAGGCAAGTCTGGGCAGGCTCGCCCAGGGCAGAGCAGCCTCACGCCAGGAACTCTGCCAGATCGGGCCTCTGAGCAGAGCTGGAGCTCTGCCGTCCTGGAGGTGCACTGGGCTCCGCCCAAGAAGTGATTGCAGCCGCACGGAGCTGGGCTGCCTCCTCTTCCCCCGAGGAGTCCGCCTCCCGCCTGCTGTGCACTAAGCTTCCAGGCGGGGGCGCCCCGCGCCTCCTACTCGTCTTGGCTCAGGGGCTGCTTCCCCTGAGCTGGGGCTGTGGGCGGGAGCCCAACACGCAGGGGCAGGCCCCACCACCTGCACACGTCTCTGCTGGGGAGGAGAGCGCTAGGGAAATGACGTCTGTCAGGCAACTTCTGGGCGCCCACGGAGTCAGCCTCCGGGTGTGTGGGGCTGCAGACCACAGCCTGGGGACCTGTGAGACTTTTGCTCTCCGTGCGGCACTGAGTCTGGGCGGCCAAGCAACCGCTGGAGGAGCCCTTCACTTGCCCTCCCCTTCCCTCTAATAGAGACCTCACTGCTGGAGCGCTTGACAGTGTGCAACCCACCGGCCCCTAAGCCCTCCCCGAGGACGCCTGGGGACTGGGTGCAAAGGCAAGGCAGGAGCGGAGCTGACGCCAGGAAGGTGCCAGTGGCCTCTCCCAGCATCGCACAGCCTGCTCCTTCCTGGGCAGGAAGGCTAGCAGCGAGGCAAGCCTGGGCAAGTCTCGCACAGGGCAGAGCAGCCTCGCGCAAGGAACTTGACTAGATCCGGCCTCTGAGCAGAGCTGGAGCTCTGCCGTCCTGGAGGCGCACTCGGCTCCGCCCAAGCAGGGATGGCAGCTGCAAGCGGCTTGGCTCCCTCGACTCTTCCCAAGGAGGCTCGCTTCCCCGCGTACTGTGCACTTGGCTTCCAGGCAGGGACGCCCCGCGCCTCCTGCAGGTCTTGGCTCAGGGGCTGCTTCCCCTGAGCTGGGGCTGTGGGCGGGATCCCAGACACGCAGGGGCAGGCCCCAACCGCCTGCACACTGCTCTGCTGGGGAGGAGAGCACTAGGGAAATGACGTCTGTCAGGCACCTTCTGGTCGCTCACGGAGTCAGCCTCCGGGTGTGTGCGGCTGCAGACCCCAGCCAGGGGCCCTTGGGAGCCAGGTGCTCTCCGTACTGTGCTGAGTCTGGGCGGCCAGGCAACCGCTGGAGGAGCCCTGCAGGTGCCATTCCCTTCCCTATGACAGAGCTCTCAGTGCTGGAGCCCTTGGCAGTGTGCAACCCACCGGCCCCTAAGCCCTCCCCAAGGAAGGCTGGGGCCTGGGTGCAAAGGCAAGGCAGGAGTGGAGCTGAGGCCAGGAAGGCGCCAGGAGCGTCTCCCAGTCTCACGCAGCCTGCTCCTTCCTGGTCAGGAAAGCTAGCAGCGAGGCAAGTCTGGGCAAGGCTCGCCCACGGCAGAGCAGGCTCACGCCAGGAACTCTGCCAGATCGGGCCTCTGAGCAGAGCTGGAGCTCTGCCGTCCTGGAGGTGCACTGGGCCCCGCCCAAGAAGTGATTGCAGCCGCACGCAGCTGGGCTGCCTCCTCTTCCCCCGAGGAGTCCGCCTCCCGCCTGCTGTGCACTAAGCTTCCAGGCGGGGGCGCCCCGCGCCTCCTACACGTCTTGGCTCAGGGGCTGCTTCCCCTGAGCTGGGGCTGTGGGCGGGAGCCCAGACACGCAGGGGCAGGCCCCAACCACCTGCACACGGCTCTGCTGGGGAGGAGAGCACTAGGGAAATGACGTCTGTCAGTCACCATCTGTGCGCCCACGGAGTCAGCCTCCGGGTGTGTGGGGCTGTGGAACCGAGCCAGGGGCCATGGGAGCCTGGTGCTCTCCGTGCTGTGCTGAGTCTGGGCGGCCAAGCAACTGCTGGAGGAGCACTGCACATCCCCTTCCCTTCCCTCTGACAGACCTCTCACTGCTGGAGCCCTTGGTAGTGTGAACCCTCCGGCCCCTAAGCCCTCCCCAAGGAAGCCTGGGGCAAAGGTGCAAAGGCAAGGCAGGAGCGGAGCTTATGCCAGGAAGGCGCCAGTGGCGTCTCTCAGCCTCGCCCAGCCTGCTCCTTCGTGGGCAGGAAGCCTAGCAGCCAGGCAAGTCTGGGCAAGGCTTGCCCCGGGCAGAGCAACCTCCTGCCAGGAACTCTGACAGTTCGGGCCTCTGAGCAGAGATGGAATTCTGCCGAAAGGGAGGCGCACTCGGAGCCGCCCAAGCAGGGCTTTCAGCCTCAGGCGGCTGGGCTGCCTCGTCTTCCCCCGAGGAGGCTCGCTTCCCCAGATGCTGTGCACTTGGCTTGCAGGCAGGGGCGCCACTCGCATGCTGCAGGTCTTGGCTAAGGGGCTGCTACCCCTGAGCTGGGGCTGTGGGCAGGAACCCAGACACGCAGGGGCAGGCCCCAACCACCTGCACACGTCTCTGCTGTGGAGGAGAGCGCTGGGGAAACTACGTCTGTCAGGCATCTGCTGGGCGGGCATGGAGTCAGCCTCCAGGAGTGCGGGGCTGCAGACCCCAGCCAGGGGCCCTGGGAGCCGGATGCTCTCCGTGCGGCACTGAGAATTGGCGGCCAAGCAACCGCCGGAGGAGCCCTGCACTTGCCCTTCCCTTCCCTCTGACAGAGCTCTCACTGCTGGAGCCCTTGGCAGTGTGCAACACACCGGCCCCTAAGACCTCCCAAAGGACGTCTGGGGCCTAGTTGCAAAGGCAAGGCAGGAGGGGAGCTGATGCCAGGAAGGCGCCAGTGGCGTCTCCCAGCCACACGCAGCCTGCTCCTTCCTGGGCAGGAAGCCTAGCAGCCAGATAAGTCTGGGCAAGGCTCGCCCAGGGTAAAGCAGCCTGACGCCAGGAACTCTGCAAAATCGGGCCTCTGAGCAGAGCTGGAGCGATGCGTACTGGAGGCGCAATCGGCTCCGCCCAAGGAGGGCTTGCAGCCGCACGCGGCTGGGCTGCCTCCTCTTCCCCCGAGGAGTCCGCATTCCGCATGATGTGCACTAGGCTACCAGGCGGGGGCGCCCCGCGCCTCCTACAGGTCTTGGCTCAGGGGCTGCTTCCCCTGAACTGGGGCTGTGGGCGGGAGCCCAGACACGCAGGGGCAGGCCCCGCCACCTGCACACGTCTCTGCCGGGGAGGAGATCGCTAAGGAAATGACGTCTGTCAGGCACCTTCTGGGCGCTCACGGAGTCAGCCTCCGGGTGTGTGGGGCTGTGGAACCGAGCCAGGGGCCATGGGAGCCTGGTGCTCTCCGTGCTGTGCTGAGTCTGGGCTGCCATGCAACCGCTGGAGGAGCCCTGCTGGTGCCATTCCCTTCCCTATGACAGAGCTCTCATTGCTGGAGCCCTTGGCAGTGTGCAACCCACCGGCCCCTAAGTCCTCCGCAAGGACGCCTGGGGATTAGGTGCAAAGGCAAGGCAGGAGTGGAGCTGAGGCCAGGAAGGCGTCAGTATCGTCTCCCAGTCTCCCGCAGCCTGCTCCTTCCTGGTCAGGAAGCCTAGCAGAGAGGCAAGTCTGGGCAGGCTCGTCCAGGGCAGAGCAGCCTCACGCCAGGAACTCTGCCAGATCGGGCCTCTGAGCAGAGCTGGAGCTCTGCCGTCCTGGAGGTGCACTGGGCTCCGCCTAAGAAGTGATTGCAGCCGCACGGAGCTGGGCTGCCTCCTCTTCCCCCGAGGAGTCCGCCTCCCGCCTGCTGTGCACTAAGCTTCCAGGCGGGGGCGCCCCACGCCTCCTACACGTCTTGGCTCAGGGGCTGCTTCCCCTGAGCTGGGGCTGTGGGCGGGAGCCCAACACGCAGGGGCAGGCCCCACCACCTGCACACGTCTCTGCTGGGGAGGAGAGCGCTAGGGAAATGACGTCTGTCAGGCAACTTCTGGGCGCCCACGGAGTCAGCCTCCGGGTGTGTGGGGCTGCAGACCACAGCCTGGGGACCTGTGAGACTTTTGCTCTCCGTGCGGCACTGAGTCTGGGCGGCCAAGCAACCGCTGGAGGAGCCCTTCACTTGCCCTCCCCTTCCCTCTAATAGAGACCTCACTGCTGGAGCGCTTGACAGTGTGCAACCCACCGGCCCCTAAGCCCTCCCCGAGGACGCCTGGGGACTGGGTGCAAAGGCAAGGCAGGAGCGGAGCTGACGCCAGGAAGGTGCCAGTGGCCTCTCCCAGCATCGCACAGCCTGCTCCTTCCTGGGCAGGAAGGCTAGCAGCGAGGCAAGCCTGGGCAAGTCTCGCACAGGGCAGAGCAGCCTCGCGCAAGGAACTTGACTAGATCCGGCCTCTGAGCAGAGCTGGAGCTCTGCCGTCCTGGAGGCGCACTCGGCTCCGCCCAAGCAGGGATGGCAGCTGCAAGCGGCTTGGCTCCCTCGACTCTTCCCAAGGAGGCTCGCTTCCCCGCGTACTGTGCACTTGGCTTCCAGGCAGGGACGCCCCGCGCCTCCTGCAGGTCTTGGCTCAGGGGCTGCTTCCCCTGAGCTGGGGCTGTGGGCGGGAGCCCAGACACGCAGGGGCAGGCCCCAACCGCCTGCACACGGCTCTGCTGGGGAGGAGAGCACTAGGGAAATGACGTCTGTCAGGCACCTTCTGGTCGCTCACGGAGTCAGCCTCCGGGTGTGTGCGGCTGCAGACCCCAGCCAGGGGCCCTTGGGAGCCAGGTGCTCTCCGTACTGTGCTGAGTCTGGGCGGCCAGGCAACCGCTGGAGGAGCCCTGCAGGTGCCATTCCCTTCCCTATGACAGAGCTCTCAGTGCTGGAGCCCTTGGCAGTGTGCAACCCACCGGCCCCTAAGCCCTCCCCAAGGAAGGCTGGGGCCTGGGTGCAAAGGCAAGGCAGGAGTGGAGCTGAGGCCAGGAAGGCGCCAGGAGCGTCTCCCAGTCTCGCGCAGCCTGCTCCTTCCTGGTCAGGAAAGCTAGCAGCGAGGCAAGTCTGGGCAAGGCTCGCCCACGGCAGAGCAGGCTCACGCCAGGAACTCTGCCAGATCGGGCCTCTGAGCAGAGCTGGAGCTCTGCCGTCCTGGAGGTGCACTGGGCCCCGCCCAAGAAGTGATTGCAGCCGCACGCAGCTGGGCTGCCTCCTCTTCCCCCGAGGAGTCCGCCTCCCGCCTGCTGTGCACTAAGCTTCCAGGCGGGGGCGCCCCGCGCCTCCTACACGTCTTGGCTCAGGGGCTGCTTCCCCTGAGCTGGGGCTGTGGGCGGGAGCCCAGACACGCAGGGGCAGGCCCCAACCACCTGCACACGGCTCTGCTGGGGAGGAGAGCACTAGGGAAATGACGTCTGTCAGTCACCATCTGTGCGCCCACGGAGTCAGCCTCCGGGTGTGTGGGGCTGTGGAACCGAGCCAGGGGCCATGGGAGCCTGGTGCTCTCCGTGCTGTGCTGAGTCTGGGCGGCCAAGCAACTGCTGGAGGAGCACTGCACATCCCCTTCCCTTCCCTCTGACAGACCTCTCACTGCTGGAGCCCTTGGTAGTGTGAACCCTCCGGCCCCTAAGCCCTCCCCAAGGAAGCCTGGGGCAAAGGTGCAAAGGCAAGGCAGGAGCGGAGCTTATGCCAGGAAGGCGCCAGTGGCGTCTCTCAGCCTCGCCCAGCCTGCTCCTTCGTGGGCAGGAAGCCTAGCAGCCAGGCAAGTCTGGGCAAGGCTTGCCCAGGGCAGAGCAACCTCCCGCCAGGAACTCTGACAGTTCGGGCCTCTGAGCAGAGATGGAATTCTGCCGAAAGGGAGGCGCACTCGGAGCCGCCCAAGCAGGGCTTTCAGCCTCAGGCGGCTGGGCTGCCTCGTCTTCCCCCGAGGAGGCTCGCTTCCCCAGATGCTGTGCACTTGGCTTGCAGGCAGGGGCGCCACTCGCATGCTGCAGGTCTTGGCTAAGGGGCTGCTACCCCTGAGCTGGGGCTGTGGGCAGGAACCCAGACACGCAGGGGCAGGCCCCAACCACCTGCACACGTCTCTGCTGTGGAGGAGAGCGCTGGGGAAACTACGTCTGTCAGGCATCTGCTGGGCGGGCATGGAGTCAGCCTCCAGGAGTGCGGGGCTGCAGACCCCAGCCAGGGGCCCTGGGAGCCGGATGCTCTCCGTGCGGCACTGAGAATTGGCGGCCAAGCAACCGCCGGAGGAGCCCTGCACTTGCCCTTCCCTTCCCTCTGACAGAGCTCTCACTGCTGGAGCCCTTGGCAGTGTGCAACACACCGGCCCCTAAGACCTCCCAAAGGACGTCTGGGGCCTAGTTGCAAAGGCAAGGCAGGAGGGGAGCTGATGCCAGGAAGGCGCCAGTGGCGTCTCCCAGCCACACGCAGCCTGCTCCTTCCTGGGCAGGAAGCCTAGCAGCCAGATAAGTCTGGGCAAGGCTCGCCCAGGGTAAAGCAGCCTGACGCCAGGAACTCTGCAAAATCGGGCCTCTGAGCAGAGCTGGAGCGATGCGTACTGGAGGCGCAATCGGCTCCGCCCAAGGAGGGCTTGCAGCCGCACGCGGCTGGGCTGCCTCCTCTTCCCCCGAGGAGTCCGCATTCCGCATGATGTGCACTAGGCTACCAGGCGGGGGCGCCCCGCGCCTCCTACAGGTCTTGGCTCAGGGGCTGCTTCCCCTGAACTGGGGCTGTGGGCGGGAGCCCAGACACGCAGGGGCAGGCCCCGCCACCTGCACACGTCTCTGCCGGGGAGGAGATCGCTAAGGAAATGACGTCTGTCAGGCACCTTCTGGGCGCTCACGGAGTCAGCCTCCGGGTGTGTGGGGCTGTGGAACCGAGCCAGGGGCCATGGGAGCCTGGTGCTCTCCGTGCTGTGCTGAGTCTGGGCTGCCATGCAACCGCTGGAGGAGCCCTGCTGGTGCCATTCCCTTCCCTATGACAGAGCTCTCATTGCTGGAGCCCTTGGCAGTGTGCAACCCACCGGCCCCTAAGTCCTCCGCAAGGACGCCTGGGGATTAGGTGCAAAGGCAAGGCAGGAGTGGAGCTGAGGCCAGGAAGGCGTCAGTATCGTCTCCCAGTCTCCCGCAGCCTGCTCCTTCCTGGTCAGGAAGCCTAGCAGAGAGGCAAGTCTGGGCAGGCTCGCCCAGGGCAGAGCAGCCTCACGCCAGGAACTCTGCCAGATCGGGCCTCTGAGCAGAGCTGGAGCTCTGCCGTCCTGGAGGTGCACTGGGCTCCGCCCAAGAAGTGATTGCAGCCGCACGGAGCTGGGCTGCCTCCTCTTCCCCCGAGGAGTCCGCCTCCCGCCTGCTGTGCACTAAGCTTCCAGGCGGGGGCGCCCCGCGCCTCCTACACGTCTTGGCTCAGGGGCTGCTTCCCCTGAGCTGGGGCTGTGGGCGGGAGCCCAACACGCAGGGGCAGGCCCCACCACCTGCACACGTCTCTGCTGGGGAGGAGAGCGCTAGGGAAATGACGTCTGTCAGGCAACTTCTGGGCGCCCACGGAGTCAGCCTCCGGGTGTGTGGGGCTGCAGACCACAGCCTGGGGACCTGTGAGACTTTTGCTCTCCGTGCGGCACTGAGTCTGGGCGGCCAAGCAACCGCTGGAGGAGCCCTTCACTTGCCCTCCCCTTCCCTCTAATAGAGACCTCACTGCTGGAGCGCTTGACAGTGTGCAACCCACCGGCCCCTAAGCCCTCCCCGAGGACGCCTGGGGACTGGGTGCAAAGGCAAGGCAGGAGCGGAGCTGACGCCAGGAAGGTGCCAGTGGCCTCTCCCAGCATCGCACAGCCTGCTCCTTCCTGGGCAGGAAGGCTAGCAGCGAGGCAAGCCTGGGCAAGTCTCGCACAGGGCAGAGCAGCCTCGCGCAAGGAACTTGACTAGATCCGGCCTCTGAGCAGAGCTGGAGCTCTGCCGTCCTGGAGGCGCACTCGGCTCCGCCCAAGCAGGGATGGCAGCTGCAAGCGGCTTGGCTCCCTCGACTCTTCCCAAGGAGGCTCGCTTCCCCGCGTACTGTGCACTTGGCTTCCAGGCAGGGACGCCCCGCGCCTCCTGCAGGTCTTGGCTCAGGGGCTGCTTCCCCTGAGCTGGGGCTGTGGGCGGGATCCCAGACACGCAGGGGCAGGCCCCAACCGCCTGCACACTGCTCTGCTGGGGAGGAGAGCACTAGGGAAATGACGTCTGTCAGGCACCTTCTGGTCGCTCACGGAGTCAGCCTCCGGGTGTGTGCGGCTGCAGACCCCAGCCAGGGGCCCTTGGGAGCCAGGTGCTCTCCGTACTGTGCTGAGTCTGGGCGGCCAGGCAACCGCTGGAGGAGCCCTGCAGGTGCCATTCCCTTCCCTATGACAGAGCTCTCAGTGCTGGAGCCCTTGGCAGTGTGCAACCCACCGGCCCCTAAGCCCTCCCCAAGGAAGGCTGGGGCCTGGGTGCAAAGGCAAGGCAGGAGTGGAGCTGAGGCCAGGAAGGCGCCAGGAGCGTCTCCCAGTCTCACGCAGCCTGCTCCTTCCTGGTCAGGAAAGCTAGCAGCGAGGCAAGTCTGGGCAAGGCTCGCCCACGGCAGAGCAGGCTCACGCCAGGAACTCTGCCAGATCGGGCCTCTGAGCAGAGCTGGAGCTCTGCCGTCCTGGAGGTGCACTGGGCCCCGCCCAAGAAGTGATTGCAGCCGCACGCAGCTGGGCTGCCTCCTCTTCCCCCGAGGAGTCCGCCTCCCGCCTGCTGTGCACTAAGCTTCCAGGCGGGGGCGCCCCGCGCCTCCTACACGTCTTGGCTCAGGGGCTGCTTCCCCTGAGCTGGGGCTGTGGGCGGGAGCCCAGACACGCAGGGGCAGGCCCCAACCACCTGCACACGGCTCTGCTGGGGAGGAGAGCACTAGGGAAATGACGTCTGTCAGTCACCATCTGTGCGCCCACGGAGTCAGCCTCCGGGTGTGTGGGGCTGTGGAACCGAGCCAGGGGCCATGGGAGCCTGGTGCTCTCCGTGCTGTGCTGAGTCTGGGCGGCCAAGCAACTGCTGGAGGAGCACTGCACATCCCCTTCCCTTCCCTCTGACAGACCTCTCACTGCTGGAGCCCTTGGTAGTGTGAACCCTCCGGCCCCTAAGCCCTCCCCAAGGAAGCCTGGGGCAAAGGTGCAAAGGCAAGGCAGGAGCGGAGCTTATGCCAGGAAGGCGCCAGTGGCGTCTCTCAGCCTCGCCCAGCCTGCTCCTTCGTGGGCAGGAAGCCTAGCAGCCAGGCAAGTCTGGGCAAGTCTTGCCCCGGGCAGAGCAACCTCCCGCCAGGAACTCTGACAGTTCGGGCCTCTGAGCAGAGATGGAATTCTGCCGAAAGGGAGGCGCACTCGGAGCCGCCCAAGCAGGGCTTTCAGCCTCAGGCGGCTGGGCTGCCTCGTCTTCCCCCGAGGAGGCTCGCTTCCCCAGATGCTGTGCACTTGGCTTGCAGGCAGGGGCGCCACTCGCATGCTGCAGGTCTTGGCTAAGGGGCTGCTACCCCTGAGCTGGGGCTGTGGGCAGGAACCCAGACACGCAGGGGCAGGCCCCAACCACCTGCACACGTCTCTGCTGTGGAGGAGAGCGCTGGGGAAACTACGTCTGTCAGGCATCTGCTGGGCGGGCATGGAGTCAGCCTCCAGGAGTGCGGGGCTGCAGACCCCAGCCAGGGGCCCTGGGAGCCGGATGCTCTCCGTGCGGCACTGAGAATTGGCGGCCAAGCAACCGCCGGAGGAGCCCTGCACTTGCCCTTCCCTTCCCTCTGACAGAGCTCTCACTGCTGGAGCCCTTGGCAGTGTGCAACACACCGGCCCCTAAGACCTCCCAAAGGACGTCTGGGGCCTAGTTGCAAAGGCAAGGCAGGAGGGGAGCTGATGCCAGGAAGGCGCCAGTGGCGTCTCCCAGCCACACGCAGCCTGCTCCTTCCTGGGCAGGAAGCCTAGCAGCCAGATAAGTCTGGGCAAGGCTCGCCCAGGGTAAAGCAGCCTGACGCCAGGAACTCTGCAAAATCGGGCCTCTGAGCAGAGCTGGAGCGATGCGTACTGGAGGCGCAATCGGCTCCGCCCAAGGAGGGCTTGCAGCCGCACGCGGCTGGGCTGCCTCCTCTTCCCCCGAGGAGTCCGCATTCCGCATGATGTGCACTAGGCTACCAGGCGGGGGCGCCCCGCGCCTCCTACAGGTCTTGGCTCAGGGGCTGCTTCCCCTGAACTGGGGCTGTGGGCGGGAGCCCAGACACGCAGGGGCAGGCCCCGCCACCTGCACACGTCTCTGCCGGGGAGGAGATCGCTAAGGAAATGACGTCTGTCAGGCACCTTCTGGGCGCTCACGGAGTCAGCCTCCGGGTGTGTGGGGCTGTGGAACCGAGCCAGGGGCCATGGGAGCCTGGTGCTCTCCGTGCTGTGCTGAGTCTGGGCTGCCATGCAACCGCTGGAGGAGCCCTGCTGGTGCCATTCCCTTCCCTATGACAGAGCTCTCATTGCTGGAGCCCTTGGCAGTGTGCAACCCACCGGCCCCTAAGTCCTCCGCAAGGACGCCTGGGGATTAGGTGCAAAGGCAAGGCAGGAGTGGAGCTGAGGCCAGGAAGGCGTCAGTATCGTCTCCCAGTCTCCCGCAGCCTGCTCCTTCCTGGTCAGGAAGCCTAGCAGAGAGGCAAGTCTGGGCAGGCTCGTCCAGGGCAGAGCAGCCTCACGCCAGGAACTCTGCCAGATCGGGCCTCTGAGCAGAGCTGGAGCTCTGCCGTCCTGGAGGTGCACTGGGCTCCGCCCAAGAAGTGATTGCAGCCGCACGGAGCTGGGCTGCCTCCTCTTCCCCCGAGGAGTCCGCCTCCCGCCTGCTGTGCACTAAGCTTCCAGGCGGGGGCGCCCCACGCCTCCTACACGTCTTGGCTCAGGGGCTGCTTCCCCTGAGCTGGGGCTGTGGGCGGGAGCCCAACACGCAGGGGCAGGCCCCACCACCTGCACACGTCTCTGCTGGGGAGGAGAGCGCTAGGGAAATGACGTCTGTCAGGCAACTTCTGGGCGCCCACGGAGTCAGCCTCCGGGTGTGTGGGGCTGCAGACCACAGCCTGGGGACCTGTGAGACTTTTGCTCTCCGTGCGGCACTGAGTCTGGGCGGCCAAGCAACCGCTGGAGGAGCCCTTCACTTGCCCTCCCCTTCCCTCTAATAGAGACCTCACTGCTGGAGCGCTTGACAGTGTGCAACCCACCGGCCCCTAAGCCCTCCCCGAGGACGCCTGGGGACTGGGTGCAAAGGCAAGGCAGGAGCGGAGCTGACGCCAGGAAGGTGCCAGTGGCCTCTCCCAGCATCGCACAGCCTGCTCCTTCCTGGGCAGGAAGGCTAGCAGCGAGGCAAGCCTGGGCAAGTCTCGCACAGGGCAGAGCAGCCTCGCGCAAGGAACTTGACTAGATCTGGCCTCTGAGCAGAGCTGGAGCTCTGCCGTCCTGGAGGCGCACTCGGCTCCGCCCAAGCAGGGATGGCAGCTGCAAGCGGCTTGGCTCCCTCGACTCTTCCCAAGGAGGCTCGCTTCCCCGCGTACTGTGCACTTGGCTTCCAGGCAGGGACGCCCCGCGCCTCCTGCAGGTCTTGGCTCAGGGGCTGCTTCCCCTGAGCTGGGGCTGTGGGCGGGAGCCCAGACACGCAGGGGCAGGCCCCAACCGCCTGCACACGGCTCTGCTGGGGAGGAGAGCACTAGGGAAATGACGTCTGTCAGGCACCTTCTGGTCGCTCACGGAGTCAGCCTCCGGGTGTGTGCGGCTGCAGACCCCAGCCAGGGGCCCTTGGGAGCCAGGTGCTCTCCGTACTGTGCTGAGTCTGGGCGGCCAGGCAACCGCTGGAGGAGCCCTGCAGGTGCCATTCCCTTCCCTATGACAGAGCTCTCAGTGCTGGAGCCCTTGGCAGTGTGCAACCCACCGGCCCCTAAGCCCTCCCCAAGGAAGGCTGGGGCCTGGGTGCAAAGGCAAGGCAGGAGTGGAGCTGAGGCCAGGAAGGCGCCAGGAGCGTCTCCCAGTCTCGCGCAGCCTGCTCCTTCCTGGTCAGGAAAGCTAGCAGCGAGGCAAGTCTGGGCAAGGCTCGCCCACGGCAGAGCAGGCTCACGCCAGGAACTCTGCCAGATCGGGCCTCTGAGCAGAGCTGGAGCTCTGCCGTCCTGGAGGTGCACTGGGCCCCGCCCAAGAAGTGATTGCAGCCGCACGCAGCTGGGCTGCCTCCTCTTCCCCCGAGGAGTCCGCCTCCCGCCTGCTGTGCACTAAGCTTCCAGGCGGGGGCGCCCCGCGCCTCCTACACGTCTTGGCTCAGGGGCTGCTTCCCCTGAGCTGGGGCTGTGGGCGGGAGCCCAGACACGCAGGGGCAGGCCCCAACCACCTGCACACGGCTCTGCTGGGGAGGAGAGCACTAGGGAAATGACGTCTGTCAGTCACCATCTGTGCGCCCACGGAGTCAGCCTCCGGGTGTGTGGGGCTGTGGAACCGAGCCAGGGGCCATGGGAGCCTGGTGCTCTCCGTGCTGTGCTGAGTCTGGGCGGCCAAGCAACTGCTGGAGGAGCACTGCACATCCCCTTCCCTTCCCTCTGACAGACCTCTCACTGCTGGAGCCCTTGGTAGTGTGAACCCTCCGGCCCCTAAGCCCTCCCCAAGGAAGCCTGGGGCAAAGGTGCAAAGGCAAGGCAGGAGCGGAGCTTATGCCAGGAAGGCGCCAGTGGCGTCTCTCAGCCTCGCCCAGCCTGCTCCTTCGTGGGCAGGAAGCCTAGCAGCCAGGCAAGTCTGGGCAAGGCTTGCCCAGGGCAGAGCAACCTCCCGCCAGGAACTCTGACAGTTCGGGCCTCTGAGCAGAGATGGAATTCTGCCGAAAGGGAGGCGCACTCGGAGCCGCCCAAGCAGGGCTTTCAGCCTCAGGCGGCTGGGCTGCCTCGTCTTCCCCCGAGGAGGCTCGCTTCCCCAGATGCTGTGCACTTGGCTTGCAGGCAGGGGCGCCACTCGCATGCTGCAGGTCTTGGCTAAGGGGCTGCTACCCCTGAGCTGGGGCTGTGGGCAGGAACCCAGACACGCAGGGGCAGGCCCCAACCACCTGCACACGTCTCTGCTGTGGAGGAGAGCGCTGGGGAAACTACGTCTGTCAGGCATCTGCTGGGCGGGCATGGAGTCAGCCTCCAGGAGTGCGGGGCTGCAGACCCCAGCCAGGGGCCCTGGGAGCCGGATGCTCTCCGTGCGGCACTGAGAATTGGCGGCCAAGCAACCGCCGGAGGAGCCCTGCACTTGCCCTTCCCTTCCCTCTCACAGAGCTCTCACTGCTGGAGCCCTTGGCAGTGTGCAACACACCGGCCCCTAAGACCTCCCAAAGGACGTCTGGGGCCTAGTTGCAAAGGCAAGGCAGGAGGGGAGCTGATGCCAGGAAGGCGCCAGTGGCGTCTCCCAGCCACACGCAGCCTGCTCCTTCCTGGGCAGGAAGCCTAGCAGCCAGATAAGTCTGGGCAAGGCTCGCCCAGGGTAAAGCAGCCTGACGCCAGGAACTCTGCAAAATCGGGCCTCTGAGCAGAGCTGGAGCGATGCGTACTGGAGGCGCAATCGGCTCCGCCCAAGGAGGGCTTGCAGCCGCACGCGGCTGGGCTGCCTCCTCTTCCCCCGAGGAGTCCGCATTCCGCATGATGTGCACTAGGCTACCAGGCGGGGGCGCCCCGCGCCTCCTACACGTCTTGGCTCAGGGGCTGCTTCCCCTGAACTGGGGCTGTGGGCGGGAGCCCAGACACGCAGGGGCAGGCCCCGCCACCTGCACACGTCTCTGCCGGGGAGGAGATCGCTAAGGAAATGACGTCTGTCAGGCACCTTCTGGGCGCTCACGGAGTCAGCCTCCGGGTGTGTGGGGCTGTGGAACCGAGCCAGGGGCCATGGGAGCCTGGTGCTCTCCGTGCTGTGCTGAGTCTGGGCTGCCATGCAACCGCTGGAGGAGCCCTGCTGGTGCCATTCCCTTCCCTATGACAGAGCTCTCATTGCTGGAGCCCTTGGCAGTGTGCAACCCACCGGCCCCTAAGTCCTCCGCAAGGACGCCTGGGGATTAGGTGCAAAGGCAAGGCAGGAGTGGAGCTGAGGCCAGGAAGGCGTCAGTATCGTCTCCCAGTCTCCCGCAGCCTGCTCCTTCCTGGTCAGGAAGCCTAGCAGAGAGGCAAGTCTGGGCAGGCTCGCCCAGGGCAGAGCAGCCTCACGCCAGGAACTCTGCCAGATCGGGCCTCTGAGCAGAGCTGGAGCTCTGCCGTCCTGGAGGTGCACTGGGCTCCGCCTAAGAAGTGATTGCAGCCGCACGGAGCTGGGCTGCCTCCTCTTCCCCCGAGGAGTCCGCCTCCCGCCTGCTGTGCACTAAGCTTCCAGGCGGGGGCGCCCCACGCCTCCTACACGTCTTGGCTCAGGGGCTGCTTCCCCTGAGCTGGGGCTGTGGGCGGGAGCCCAACACGCAGGGGCAGGCCCCACCACCTGCACACGTCTCTGCTGGGGAGGAGAGCGCTAGGGAAATGACGTCTGTCAGGCAACTTCTGGGCGCCCACGGAGTCAGCCTCCGGGTGTGTGGGGCTGCAGACCACAGCCAGGGGACCTGTGAGACTTTTGCTCTCCGTGCGGCACTGAGTCTGGGCGGCCAAGCAACCGCTGGAGGAGCCCTTCACTTGCCCTCCCCTTCCCTCTAATAGAGACCTCACTGCTGGAGCGCTTGACAGTGTGCAACCCACCGGCCCCTAAGCCCTCCCCGAGGACGCCTGGGGACTGGGTGCAAAGGCAAGGCAGGAGCGGAGCTGACGCCAGGAAGGTGCCAGTGGCCTCTCCCAGCATCGCACAGCCTGCTCCTTCCTGGGCAGGAAGGCTAGCAGCGAGGCAAGCCTGGGCAAGTCTCGCACAGGGCAGAGCAGCCTCGCGCAAGGAACTTGACTAGATCCGGCCTCTGAGCAGAGCTGGAGCTCTGCCGTCCTGGAGGCGCACTCGGCTCCGCCCAAGCAGGGATGGCAGCTGCAAGCGGCTTGGCTCCCTCGACTCTTCCCAAGGAGGCTCGCTTCCCCGCGTACTGTGCACTTGGCTTCCAGGCAGGGACGCCCCGCGCCTCCTGCAGGTCTTGGCTCAGGGGCTGCTTCCCCTGAGCTGGGGCTGTGGGCGGGAGCCCAGACACGCAGGGGCAGGCCCCAACCGCCTGCACACGGCTCTGCTGGGGAGGAGAGCACTAGGGAAATGACGTCTGTCAGGCACCTTCTGGTCGCTCACGGAGTCAGCCTCCGGGTGTGTGCGGCTGCAGACCCCAGCCAGGGGCCCTTGGGAGCCAGGTGCTCTCCGTACTGTGCTGAGTCTGGGCGGCCAGGCAACCGCTGGAGGAGCCCTGCAGGTGCCATTCCCTTCCCTATGACAGAGCTCTCAGTGCTGGAGCCCTTGGCAGTGTGCAACCCACCGGCCCCTAAGCCCTCCCCAAGGAAGGCTGGGGCCTGGGTGCAAAGGCAAGGCAGGAGTGGAGCTGAGGCCAGGAAGGCGCCAGGAGCGTCTCCCAGTCTCGCGCAGCCTGCTCCTTCCTGGTCAGGAAAGCTAGCAGCGAGGCAAGTCTGGGCAAGGCTCGCCCACGGCAGAGCAGGCTCACGCCAGGAACTCTGCCAGATCGGGCCTCTGAGCAGAGCTGGAGCTCTGCCGTCCTGGAGGTGCACTGGGCCCCGCCCAAGAAGTGATTGCAGCCGCACGCAGCTGGGCTGCCTCCTCTTCCCCCGAGGAGTCCGCCTCCCGCCTGCTGTGCACTAAGCTTCCAGGCGGGGGCGCCCCGCGCCTCCTACACGTCTTGGCTCAGGGGCTGCTTCCCCTGAGCTGGGGCTGTGGGCGGGAGCCCAGACACGCAGGGGCAGGCCCCAACCACCTGCACACGGCTCTGCTGGGGAGGAGAGCACTAGGGAAATGACGTCTGTCAGTCACCATCTGTGCGCCCACGGAGTCAGCCTCCGGGTGTGTGGGGCTGTGGAACCGAGCCAGGGGCCATGGGAGCCTGGTGCTCTCCGTGCTGTGCTGAGTCTGGGCGGCCAAGCAACTGCTGGAGGAGCACTGCACATCCCCTTCCCTTCCCTCTGACAGACCTCTCACTGCTGGAGCCCTTGGTAGTGTGAACCCTCCGGCCCCTAAGCCCTCCCCAAGGAAGCCTGGGGCAAAGGTGCAAAGGCAAGGCAGGAGCGGAGCTTATGCCAGGAAGGCGCCAGTGGCGTCTCTCAGCCTCGCCCAGCCTGCTCCTTCGTGGGCAGGAAGCCTAGCAGCCAGGCAAGTCTGGGCAAGGCTTGCCCAGGGCAGAGCAACCTCCCGCCAGGAACTCTGACAGTTCGGGCCTCTGAGCAGAGATGGAATTCTGCCGAAAGGGAGGCGCACTCGGAGCCGCCCAAGCAGGGCTTTCAGCCTCAGGCGGCTGGGCTGCCTCGTCTTCCCCCGAGGAGGCTCGCTTCCCCAGATGCTGTGCACTTGGCTTGCAGGCAGGGGCGCCACTCACATGCTGCAGGTCTTGGCTAAGGGGCTGCTACCCCTGAGCTGGGGCTGTGGGCAGGAACCCAGACACGCAGGGGCAGGCCCCAACCACCTGCACACGTCTCTGCTGTGGAGGAGAGCGCTGGGGAAACTACGTCTGTCAGGCATCTGCTGGGCGGGCATGGAGTCAGCCTCCAGGAGTGCGGGGCTGCAGACCCCAGCCAGGGGCCCTGGGAGCCGGATGCTCTCCGTGCGGCACTGAGAATTGGCGGCCAAGCAACCGCCGGAGGAGCCCTGCACTTGCCCTTCCCTTCCCTCTCACAGAGCTCTCACTGCTGGAGCCCTTGGCAGTGTGCAACACACCGGCCCCTAAGACCTCCCAAAGGACGTCTGGGGCCTAGTTGCAAAGGCAAGGCAGGAGGGGAGCTGATGCCAGGAAGGCGCCAGTGGCGTCTCCCAGCCACACGCAGCCTGCTCCTTCCTGGGCAGGAAGCCTAGCAGCCAGATAAGTCTGGGCAAGGCTCGCCCAGGGTAAAGCAGCCTGACGCCAGGAACTCTGCAAAATCGGGCCTCTGAGCAGAGCTGGAGCGATGCGTACTGGAGGCGCAATCGGCTCCGCCCAAGGAGGGCTTGCAGCCGCACGCGGCTGGGCTGCCTCCTCTTCCCCCGAGGAGTCCGCATTCCGCATGATGTGCACTAGGCTACCAGGCGGGGGCGCCCCGCGCCTCCTACACGTCTTGGCTCAGGGGCTGCTTCCCCTGAACTGGGGCTGTGGGCGGGAGCCCAGACACGCAGGGGCAGGCCCCGCCACCTGCACACGTCTCTGCCGGGGAGGAGATCGCTAAGGAAATGACGTCTGTCAGGCACCTTCTGGGCGCTCACGGAGTCAGCCTCCGGGTGTGTGGGGCTGTGGAACCGAGCCAGGGGCCATGGGAGCCTGGTGCTCTCCGTGCTGTGCTGAGTCTGGGCTGCCATGCAACCGCTGGAGGAGCCCTGCTGGTGCCATTCCCTTCCCTATGACAGAGCTCTCATTGCTGGAGCCCTTGGCAGTGTGCAACCCACCGGCCCCTAAGTCCTCCGCAAGGACGCCTGGGGATTAGGTGCAAAGGCAAGGCAGGAGTGGAGCTGAGGCCAGGAAGGCGTCAGTATCGTCTCCCAGTCTCCCGCAGCCTGCTCCTTCCTGGTCAGGAAGCCTAGCAGAGAGGCAAGTCTGGGCAGGCTCGCCCAGGGCAGAGCAGCCTCACGCCAGGAACTCTGCCAGATCGGGCCTCTGAGCAGAGCTGGAGCTCTGCCGTCCTGGAGGTGCACTGGGCTCCGCCCAAGAAGTGATTGCAGCCGCACGGAGCTGGGCTGCCTCCTCTTCCCCCGAGGAGTCCGCCTCCCGCCTGCTGTGCACTAAGCTTCCAGGCGGGGGCGCCCCGCGCCTCCTACACGTCTTGGCTCAGGGGCTGCTTCCCCTGAGCTGGGGCTGTGGGCGGGAGCCCAACACGCAGGGGCAGGCCCCACCACCTGCACACGTCTCTGCTGGGGAGGAGAGCGCTAGGGAAATGACGTCTGTCAGGCAACTTCTGGGCGCCCACGGAGTCAGCCTCCGGGTGTGTGGGGCTGCAGACCACAGCCTGGGGACCTGTGAGACTTTTGCTCTCCGTGCGGCACTGAGTCTGGGCGGCCAAGCAACCGCTGGAGGAGCCCTTCACTTGCCCTCCCCTTCCCTCTAATAGAGACCTCACTGCTGGAGCGCTTGACAGTGTGCAACCCACCGGCCCCTAAGCCCTCCCCGAGGACGCCTGGGGACTGGGTGCAAAGGCAAGGCAGGAGCGGAGCTGACGCCAGGAAGGTGCCAGTGGCCTCTCCCAGCATCGCACAGCCTGCTCCTTCCTGGGCAGGAAGGCTAGCAGCGAGGCAAGCCTGGGCAAGTCTCGCACAGGGCAGAGCAGCCTCGCGCAAGGAACTTGACTAGATCCGGCCTCTGAGCAGAGCTGGAGCTCTGCCGTCCTGGAGGCGCACTCGGCTCCGCCCAAGCAGGGATGGCAGCTGCAAGCGGCTTGGCTCCCTCGACTCTTCCCAAGGAGGCTCGCTTCCCCGCGTACTGTGCACTTGGCTTCCAGGCAGGGACGCCCCGCGCCTCCTGCAGGTCTTGGCTCAGGGGCTGCTTCCCCTGAGCTGGGGCTGTGGGCGGGATCCCAGACACGCAGGGGCAGGCCCCAACCGCCTGCACACTGCTCTGCTGGGGAGGAGAGCACTAGGGAAATGACGTCTGTCAGGCACCTTCTGGTCGCTCACGGAGTCAGCCTCCGGGTGTGTGCGGCTGCAGACCCCAGCCAGGGGCCCTTGGGAGCCAGGTGCTCTCCGTACTGTGCTGAGTCTGGGCGGCCAGGCAACCGCTGGAGGAGCCCTGCAGGTGCCATTCCCTTCCCTATGACAGAGCTCTCAGTGCTGGAGCCCTTGGCAGTGTGCAACCCACCGGCCCCTAAGCCCTCCCCAAGGAAGGCTGGGGCCTGGGTGCAAAGGCAAGGCAGGAGTGGAGCTGAGGCCAGGAAGGCGCCAGGAGCGTCTCCCAGTCTCGCGCAGCCTGCTCCTTCCTGGTCAGGAAAGATAGCAGCGAGGCAAGTCTGGGCAAGGCTCGCCCACGGCAGAGCAGGCTCACGCCAGGAACTCTGCCAGATCGGGCCTCTGAGCAGAGCTGGAGCTCTGCCGTCCTGGAGGTGCACTGGGCCCCGCCCAAGAAGTGATTGCAGCCGCACGCAGCTGGGCTGCCTCCTCTTCCCCCGAGGAGTCCGCCTCCCGCCTGCTGTGCACTAAGCTTCCAGGCGGGGGCGCCCCACGCCTCCTACACATCTTGGCTCAGGGGCTGCTTCCCCTGAGCTGGGGCTGTGGGCGGGAGCCCAGACACGCAGGGGCAGGCCCCAACCACCTGCACACGGCTCTGCTGGGGAGGAGAGCACTAGGGAAATGACGTCTGTCAGTCACCATCTGTGCGCTCATGGAGTCAACCTCCGGGTGTGTGGGGCTGTGGAACCGAGCCAGGGGCCATGGGAGCCTGGTGCTCTCCGTGCTGTGCTGAGTCTGGGCGGCCAAGCAACTGCTGGAGGAGCACTGCACATCCCCTTCCCTTCCCTCTGACAGACCTCTCACTGCTGGAGCCCTTGGTAGTGTGAACCCTCCGGCCCCTAAGCCCTCCCCAAGGAAGCCTGGGGCAAAGGTGCAAAGGCAAGGCAGGAGCGGAGCTTATGCCAGGAAGGCGCCAGTGGCGTCTCTCAGCCTCGCCCAGCCTGCTCCTTCGTGGGCAGGAAGCCTAGCAGCCAGGCAAGTCTGGGCAAGGCTTGCCCAGGGCAGAGCAACCTCCCGCCAGGAACTCTGACAGTTCGGGCCTCTGAGCAGAGATGGAATTCTGCCGAAAGGGAGGCGCACTCGGAGCCGCCCAAGCAGGGCTTTCAGCCTCAGGCGGCTGGGCTGCCTCGTCTTCCCCCGAGGAGGCTCGCTTCCCCAGATGCTGTGCACTTGGCTTGCAGGCAGGGGCGCCACTCGCATGCTGCAGGTCTTGGCTAAGGGGCTGCTACCCCTGAGCTGGGGCTGTGGGCAGGAACCCAGACACGCAGGGGCAGGCCCCAACCACCTGCACACGTCTCTGCTGTGGAGGAGAGCGCTGGGGAAACTACGTCTGTCAGGCATCTGCTGGGCGGGCATGGAGTCAGCCTCCAGGAGTGCGGGGCTGCAGACCCCAGCCAGGGGCCCTGGGAGCCGGATGCTCTCCGTGCGGCACTGAGAATTGGCGGCCAAGCAACCGCCGGAGGAGCCCTGCACTTGCCCTTCCCTTCCCTCTCACAGAGCTCTCACTGCTGGAGCCCTTGGCAGTGTGCAACACACCGGCCCCTAAGACCTCCCAAAGGACGTCTGGGGCCTAGTTGCAAAGGCAAGGCAGGAGGGGAGCTGATGCCAGGAAGGCGCCAGTGGCGTCTCCCAGCCACACGCAGCCTGCTCCTTCCTGGGCAGGAAGCCTAGCAGCCAGATAAGTCTGGGCAAGGCTCGCCCAGGGTAAAGCAGCCTGACGCCAGGAACTCTGCAAAATTGGGCCTCTGAGCAGAGCTGGAGCGATGCGTACTGGAGGCGCAATCGGCTCCGCCCAAGGAGGGCTTGCAGCCGCACGCGGCTGGGCTGCCTCCTCTTCCCCCGAGGAGTCCGCATTCCGCATGATGTGCACTAGGCTACCAGGCGGGGGCGCCCCGCGCCTCCTACAGGTCTTGGCTCAGGGGCTGCTTCCCCTGAACTGGGGCTGTGGGCGGGAGCCCAGACACGCAGGGGCAGGCCCCGCCACCTGCACACGTCTCTGCCGGGGAGGAGATCGCTAAGGAAATGACGTCTGTCAGGCACCTTCTGGCCGCTCACGGAGTCAGCCTCCGGGTGTGTGGGGCTGTGGAACCGAGCCAGGGGCCATGGGAGCCTGGTGCTCTCCGTGCTGTGCTGAGTCTGGGCTGCCATGCAACCGCTGGAGGAGCCCTGCTGGTGCCATTCCCTTCCCTATGACAGAGCTCTCATTGCTGGAGCCCTTGGCAGTGTGCAACCCACCGGCCCCTAAGTCCTCCGCAAGGACGCCTGGGGATTAGGTGCAAAGGCAAGGCAGGAGTGGAGCTGAGGCCAGGAAGGCGTCAGTATCGTCTCCCAGTCTCCCGCAGCCTGCTCCTTCCTGGTCAGGAAGCCTAGCAGAGAGGCAAGTCTGGGCAGGCTCGCCCAGGGCAGAGCAGCCTCACGCCAGGAACTCTGCCAGATCGGGCCTCTGAGCAGAGCTGGAGCTCTGCCGTCCTGGAGGTGCACTGGGCTCCGCCCAAGAAGTGATTGCAGCCGCACGCAGCTGGGCTGCCTCCTCTTCCCCCGAGGAGTCCGCCTCCCGCCTGCTGTGCACTAAGCTTCCAGGCGGGGGCGCCCCGCGCCTCCTACACGTCTTGGCTCAGGGGCTGCTTCCCCTGAGCTGGGGCTGTGGGCGGGAGCCCAACACGCAGGGGCAGGCCCCACCACCTGCACACGTCTCTGCTGGGGAGGAGAGCGCTAGGGAAATGACGTCTGTCAGGCAACTTCTGGGCGCCCATGGAGTCAGCCTCCGGGTGTGTGGGGCTGCAGACCACAGCCTGGGGACCTGTGAGACTTTTGCTCTCCGTGCGGCACTGAGTCTGGGCGGCCAAGCAACCGCTGGAGGAGCCCTTCACTTGCCCTCCCCTTCCCTCTAATAGAGACCTCAATGCTGGAGCGCTTGACAGTGTGCAACCCACCGGCCCCTAAGCCCTCCCCGAGGACGCCTGGGGACTGGGTGCAAAGGCAAGGCAGGAGCGGAGCTGACGCCAGGAAGGTGCCAGTGGCCTCTCCCAGCATCGCACAGCCTGCTCCTTCCTGGGCAGGAAGGCTAGCAGCGAGGCAAGCCTGGGCAAGTCTCGCACAGGGCAGAGCAGCCTCGCGCAAGGAACTTGACTAGATCCGGCCTCTGAGCAGAGCTGGAGCTCTGCCGTCCTGGAGGCGCACTCGGCTCCGCCCAAGCAGGGATGGCAGCTGCAAGCGGCTTGGCTCCCTCGACTCTTCCCAAGGAGGCTCGCTTCCCCGTGTACTGTGCACTTGGCTTCCAGGCAGGGACGCCCCGCGCCTCCTGCAGGTCTTGGCTCAGGGGCTGCTTCCCCTGAGCTGGGGCTGTGGGCGGGAGCCCAGACACGCAGGGGCAGGCCCCAACCGCCTGCACACGGCTCTGCTGGGGAGGAGAGCACTAGGGAAATGACGTCTGTCAGGCACCTTCTGGTCGCTCACGGAGTCAGCCTCCGGGTGTGTGCGGCTGCAGACCCCAGCCAGGGGCCCTTGGGAGCCAGGTGCTCTCCGTACTGTGCTGAGTCTGGGCGGCCAGGCAACCGCTGGAGGAGCCCTGCAGGTGCCATTCCCTTCCCTATGACAGAGCTCTCAGTGCTGGAGCCCTTGGCAGTGTGCAACCCACCGGCCCCTAAGCCCTCCCCAAGGAAGGCTGGGGCCTGGGTGCAAAGGCAAGGCAGGAGTGGAGCTGAGGCCAGGAAGGCGCCAGGAGCGTCTCCCAGTCTCGCGCAGCCTGCTCCTTCCTGGTCAGGAAAGCTAGCAGCAAGGCAAGTCTGGGCAAGGCTCGCCCACGGCAGAGCAGCCTCACGCCAGGAACTCTGCCAGATCGGGCCTCTGAGCAGAGCTGGAGCTCTGCCGTCCTGGAGGTGCACTGGGCCCCGCCCAAGAAGTGATTGCAGCCGCACGCAGCTGGGCTGCCTCCTCTTCCCCCGAGGAGTCCGCCTCCCGCCTGCTGTGCACTAAGCTTCCAGGCGGGGGCGCCCCGCGCCTCCTACACGTCTTGGCTCAGGGGCTGCTTCCCCTGAGCTGGGGCTGTGGGCGGGAGCCCAGACACGCAGGGGCAGGCCCCAACCACCTGCACACGGCTCTGCTGGGGAGGAGAGCACTAGGGAAATGACGTCTGTCAGTCACCATCTGTGCGCTCATGGAGTCAACCTCCGGGTGTGTGGGGCTGTGGAACCGAGCCAGGGGCCATGGGAGCCTGGTGCTCTCCGTGCTGTGCTGAGTCTGGGCGGCCAAGCAACTGCTGGAGGAGCACTGCACATCCCCTTCCCTTCCCTCTGACAGACCTCTCACTGCTGGAGCCCTTGGTAGTGTGAACCCTCCGGCCCCTAAGCCCTCCCCAAGGAAGCCTGGGGCAAAGGTGCAAAGGCAAGGCAGGAGCGGAGCTTATGCCAGGAAGGCGCCAGTGGCGTCTCTCAGCCTCGCCCAGCCTGCTCCTTCGTGGGCAGGAAGCCTAGCAGCCAGGCAAGTCTGGGCAAGGCTTGCCCAGGGCAGAGCAACCTCCCGCCAGGAACTTTGACAGTTCGGGCCTCTGAGCAGAGATGGAATTCTGCCGAAAGGGAGGCGCACTCGGAGCCGCCCAAGCAGGGCTTTCAGCCTCAGGCGGCTGGGCTGCCTCGTCTTCCCCCGAGGAGGCTCGCTTCCCCAGATGCTGTGCACTTGGCTTGCAGGCAGGGGCGCCACTCGCATGCTGCAGGTCTTGGCTAAGGGGCTGCTACCCCTGAGCTGGGGCTGTGGGCAGGAACCCAGACACGCAGGGGCAGGCCCCAACCACCTGCACACGTCTCTGCTGTGGAGGAGAGCGCTGGGGAAACTACGTCTGTCAGGCATCTGCTGGGCGGGCATGGAGTCAGCCTCCAGGAGTGCGGGGCTGCAGACCCCAGCCAGGGGCCCTGGGAGCCGGATGCTCTCCGTGCGGCACTGAGAATTGGCGGCCAAGCAACCGCCGGAGGAGCCCTGCACTTGCCCTTCCCTTCCCTCTGACAGAGCTCTCAGTGCTGGAGCCCTTGGCAGTGTGCAACACACCGGCCCCTAAGACCTCCCAAAGGACGTCTGGGGCCTAGTTGCAAAGGCAAGGCAGGAGGGGAGCTGATGCCAGGAAGGCGCCAGTGGCGTCTCCCAGCCACACGCAGCCTGCTCCTTCCTGGGCAGGAAGCCTAGCAGCCAGATAAGTCTGGGCAAGGCTCGCCCAGGGTAAAGCAGCCTGACGCCAGGAACTCTGCAAAATCGGGCCTCTGAGCAGAGCTGGAGCGATGCGTACTGGAGGCGCAATCGGCTCCGCCCAAGGAGGGCTTGCAGCCGCACGCGGCTGGGCTGCCTCCTCTTCCCCCGAGGAGTCCGCATTCCACATGATGTGCACTAGGCTACCAGGCGGGGGCGCCCCGCGCCTCCTACAGGTCTTGGCTCAGGGGCTGCTTCCCCTGAACTGGGGCTGTGGGCGGGAGCCCAGACACGCAGGGGCAGGCCCCGCCACCTGCACACGTCTCTGCCGGGGAGGAGATCGCTAAGGAAATGACGTCTGTCAGGCACCTTCTGGGCGCTCACGGAGTCAGCCTCCGGGTGTGTGGGGCTGTGGAACCGAGCCAGGGGCCATGGGAGCCTGGTGCTCTCCGTGCTGTGCTGAGTCTGGGCTGCCATGCAACCGCTGGAGGAGCCCTGCTGGTGCCATTCCCTTCCCTATGACAGAGCTCTCATTGCTGGAGCCCTTGGCAGTGTGCAACCCACCGGCCCCTAAGTCCTCCGCAAGGACGCCTGGGGATTAGGTGCAAAGGCAAGGCAGGAGTGGAGCTGAGGCCAGGAAGGCGTCAGTATCGTCTCCCAGTCTCCCGCAGCCTGCTCCTTCCTGGTCAGGAAGCCTAGCAGAGAGGCAAGTCTGGGCAGGCTCGCCCAGGGCAGAGCAGCCTCACGCCAGGAACTCTGCCAGATCGGGCCTCTGAGCAGAGCTGGAGCTCTGCCGTCCTGGAGGTGCACTGGGCTCCGCCCAAGAAGTGATTGCAGCCGCACGCAGCTGGGCTGCCTCCTCTTCCCCCGAGGAGTCCGCCTCCCGCCTGCTGTGCACTAAGCTTCCAGGCGGGGGCGCCCCGCGCCTCCTACACGTCTTGGCTCAGGGGCTGCTTCCCCTGAGCTGGGGCTGTGGGCGGGAGCCCAACACGCAGGGGCAGGCCCCACCACCTGCACACGTCTCTGCTGGGGAGGAGAGCGCTAGGGAAATGACGTCTGTCAGGCAACTTCTGGGCGCCCATGGAGTCAGCCTCCGGGTGTGTGGGGCTGCAGACCACAGCCTGGGGACCTGTGAGACTTTTGCTCTCCGTGCGGCACTGAGTCTGGGCGGCCAAGCAACCGCTGGAGGAGCCCTTCACTTGCCCTCCCCTTCCCTCTAATAGAGACCTCACTGCTGGAGCGCTTGACAGTGTGCAACCCACCGGCCCCTAAGCCCTCCCCGAGGACGCCTGGGGACTGGGTGCAAAGGCAAGGCAGGAGCGGAGCTGACGCCAGGAAGGTGCCAGTGGCCTCTCCCAGCATCGCACAGCCTGCTCCTTCCTGGGCAGGAAGGCTAGCAGCGAGGCAAGCCTGGGCAAGTCTCGCACAGGGCAGAGCAGCCTCGCGCAAGGAACTTGACTAGATCCGGCCTCTGAGCAGAGCTGGAGCTCTGCCGTCCTGGAGGCGCACTCGGCTCCGCCCAAGCAGGGATGGCAGCTGCAAGCGGCTTGGCTCCCTCGACTCTTCCCAAGGAGGCTCGCTTCCCCGTGTACTGTGCACTTGGCTTCCAGGCAGGGACGCCCCGCGCCTCCTGCAGGTCTTGGCTCAGGGGCTGCTTCCCCTGAGCTGGGGCTGTGGGCGGGAGCCCAGACACGCAGGGGCAGGCCCCAACCGCCTGCACACGGCTCTGCTGGGGAGGAGAGCACTAGGGAAATGACGTCTGTCAGGCACCTTCTGGTCGCTCACGGAGTCAGCCTCCGGGTGTGTGCGGCTGCAGACCCCAGCCAGGGGCCCTTGGGAGCCAGGTGCTCTCCGTACTGTGCTGAGTCTGGGCGGCCAGGCAACCGCTGGAGGAGCCCTGCAGGTGCCATTCCCTTCCCTATGACAGAGCTCTCAGTGCTGGAGCCCTTGGCAGTGTGCAACCCACCGGCCCCTAAGCCCTCCCCAAGGAAGGCTGGGGCCTGGGTGCAAAGGCAAGGCAGGAGTGGAGCTGAGGCCAGGAAGGCGCCAGGAGCGTCTCCCAGTCTCGCGCAGCCTGCTCCTTCCTGGTCAGGAAAGCTAGCAGCAAGGCAAGTCTGGGCAAGGCTCGCCCACGGCAGAGCAGCCTCACGCCAGGAACTCTGCCAGATCGGGCCTCTGAGCAGAGCTGGAGCTCTGCCGTCCTGGAGGTGCACTGGGCCCCGCCCAAGAAGTGATTGCAGCCGCACGCAGCTGGGCTGCCTCCTCTTCCCCCGAGGAGTCCGCCTCCCGCCTGCTGTGCACTAAGCTTCCAGGCGGGGGCGCCCCGCGCCTCCTACACGTCTTGGCTCAGGGGCTGCTTCCCCTGAGCTGGGGCTGTGGGCGGGAGCCCAGACACGCAGGGGCAGGCCCCAACCACCTGCACACGGCTCTGCTGGGGAGGAGAGCACTAGGGAAATGACGTCTTTCAGTCACCATCTGTGCGCTCATGGAGTCAACCTCCGGGTGTGTGGGGCTGTGGAACCGAGCCAGGGGCCATGGGAGCCTGGTGCTCTCCGTGCTGTGCTGAGTCTGGGCGGCCAAGCAACTGCTGGAGGAGCACTGCACATCCCCTTCCCTTCCCTCTGACAGACCTCTCACTGCTGGAGCCCTTGGTAGTGTGAACCCTCCGGCCCCTAAGCCCTCCCCAAGGAAGCCTGGGGCAAAGGTGCAAAGGCAAGGCAGGAGCGGAGCTTATGCCAGGAAGGCGCCAGTGGCGTCTCTCAGCCTCGCCCAGCCTGCTCCTTCGTGGGCAGGAAGCCTAGCAGCCAGGCAAGTCTGGGCAAGGCTTGCCCAGGGCAGAGCAACCTCCCGCCAGGAACTCTGACAGTTCGGGCCTCTGAGCAGAGATGGAATTCTGCCGAAAGGGAGGCGCACTCGGAGCCGCCCAAGCAGGGCTTTCAGCCTCAGGCGGCTGGGCTGCCTCGTCTTCCCCCGAGGAGGCTCGCTTCCCCAGATGCTGTGCACTTGGCTTGCAGGCAGGGGCGCCACTCGCATGCTGCAGGTCTTGGCTAAGGGGCTGCTACCCCTGAGCTGGGGCTGTGGGCAGGAACCCAGACACGCAGGGGCAGGCCCCAACCACCTGCACACGTCTCTGCTGTGGAGGAGAGCGCTGGGGAAACTACGTCTGTCAGGCATCTGCTGGGCGGGCATGGAGTCAGCCTCCAGGAGTGCGGGGCTGCAGACCCCAGCCAGGGGCCCTGGGAGCCGGATGCTCTCCGTGCGGCACTGAGAATTGGCGGCCAAGCAACCGCCGGAGGAGCCCTGCACTTGCCCTTCCCTTCCCTCTCACAGAGCTCTCACTGCTGGAGCCCTTGGCAGTGTGCAACACACCGGCCCCTAAGACCTCCCAAAGGACGTCTGGGGCCTAGTTGCAAAGGCAAGGCAGGAGGGGAGCTGATGCCAGGAAGGCGCCAGTGGCGTCTCCCAGCCACACGCAGCCTGCTCCTTCCTGGGCAGGAAGCCTAGCAGCCAGATAAGTCTGGGCAAGGCTCGCCCAGGGTAAAGCAGCCTGACGCCAGGAACTCTGCAAAATCGGGCCTCTGAGCAGAGCTGGAGCGATGCGTACTGGAGGCGCAATCGGCTCCGCCCAAGGAGGGCTTGCAGCCGCACGCGGCTGGGCTGCCTCCTCTTCCCCCGAGGAGTCCGCATTCCACATGATGTGCACTAGGCTACCAGGCGGGGGCGCCCCGCGCCTCCTACAGGTCTTGGCTCAGGGGCTGCTTCCCCTGAACTGGGGCTGTGGGCGGGAGCCCAGACACGCAGGGGCAGGCCCCGCCACCTGCACACGTCTCTGCCGGGGAGGAGATCGCTAAGGAAATGACGTCTGTCAGGCACCTTCTGGGCGCTCACGGAGTCAGCCTCCGGGTGTGTGGGGCTGTGGAACCGAGCCAGGGGCCATGGGAGCCTGGTGCTCTCCGTGCTGTGCTGAGTCTGGGCTGCCATGCAACCGCTGGAGGAGCCCTGCTGGTGCCATTCCCTTCCCTATGACAGAGCTCTCATTGCTGGAGCCCTTGGCAGTGTGCAACCCACCGGCCCCTAAGTCCTCCGCAAGGACGCCTGGGGATTAGGTGCAAAGGCAAGGCAGGAGTGGAGCTGAGGCCAGGAAGGCGTCAGTATCGTCTCCCAGTCTCCCGCAGCCTGCTCCTTCCTGGTCAGGAAGCCTAGCAGAGAGGCAAGTCTGGGCAGGCTCGCCCAGGGCAGAGCAGCCTCACGCCAGGAACTCTGCCAGATCGGGCCTCTGAGCAGAGCTGGAGCTCTGCCGTCCTGGAGGTGCACTGGGCTCCGCCCAAGAAGTGATTGCAGCCGCACGGAGCTGGGCTGCCTCCTCTTCCCCCGAGGAGTCCGCCTCCCGCCTGCTGTGCACTAAGCTTCCAGGCGGGGGCGCCCCGCGCCCCCTACACGTCTTGGCTCAGGGGCTGCTTCCCCTGAGCTGGGGCTGTGGGCGGGAGCCCAACACGCAGGGGCAGGCCCCACCACCTGCACACGTCTCTGCTGGGGAGGAGAGCGCTAGGGAAATGACGTCTGTCAGGCAACTTCTGGGCGCCCACGGAGTCAGCCTCCGGGTGTGTGGGGCTGCAGACCACAGCCAGGGGACCTGTGAGACTTTTGCTCTCCGTGTGGCACTGAGTCTGGGCGGCCATGCAACCGCTGGAGGAGCCCTTCACTTGCCCTCCCCTTCCCTCTAATAGAGACCTCACTGCTGGAGCGCTTGACAGTGTGCAACCCACCGGCCCCTAAGCCCTCCCCGAGGATGCCTGGGGACTGGGTGCAAAGGCAAGGCAGGAGCGGAGCTGACGCCAGGAAGGTGCCAGTGGCCTCTCCCAGCATCGCACAGCCTGCTCCTTCCTGGGCAGGAAGGCTAGCAGCGAGGCAAGCCTGGGCAAGTCTCGCACAGGGCAGAGCAGCCTCGCGCAAGGAACTTGACTAGATCCGGCCTCTGAGCAGAGCTGGAGCTCTGCCGTCCTGGAGGCGCACTCGGCTCCGCCCAAGCAGGGATGGCAGCTGCAAGCGGCTTGGCTCCCTCGACTCTTCCCAAGGAGGCTCGCTTCCCCGCGTACTGTGCACTTGGCTTCCAGGCAGGGACGCCCCGCGCCTCCTGCAGGTCTTGGCTCAGGGGCTGCTTCCCCTGAGCTGGGGCTGTGGGCGGGAGCCCAGACACGCAGGGGCAGGCCCCAACCGCCTGCACACGGCTCTGCTGGGGAGGAGAGCACTAGGGAAATGACGTCTGTCAGGCACCTTCTGGTCGCTCACGGAGTCAGCCTCCGGGTGTGTGCGGCTGCAGACCCCAGCCAGGGGCCCTTGGGAGCCAGGTGCTCTCCGTACTGTGCTGAGTCTGGGCGGCCAGGCAACCGCTGGAGGAGCCCTGCAGGTGCCATTCCCTTCCCTATGACAGAGCTCTCAGTGCTGGAGCCCTTGGCAGTGTGCAACCCACCGGCCCCTAAGCCCTCCCCAAGGAAGGCTGGGGCCTGGGTGCAAAGGCAAGGCAGGAGTGGAGCTGAGGCCAGGAAGGCGCCAGGAGCGTCTCCCAGTCTCGCGCAGCCTGCTCCTTCCTGGTCAGGAAAGCTAGCAGCAAGGCAAGTCTGGGCAAGGCTCGCCCACGGCAGAGCAGCCTCACGCCAGGAACTCTGCCAGATCGGGCCTCTGAGCAGAGCTGGAGCTCTGCCGTCCTGGAGGTGCACTGGGCCCCGCCCAAGAAGTGATTGCAGCCGCACGCAGCTGGGCTGCCTCCTCTTCCCCCGAGGAGTCCGCCTCCCGCCTGCTGTGCACTAAGCTTCCAGGCGGGGGCGCCCCGCGCCTCCTACACGTCTTGGCTCAGGGGCTGCTTCCCCTGAGCTGGGGCTGTGGGCGGGAGCCCAGACACGCAGGGGCAGGCCCCAACCACCTGCACACGGCTCTGCTGGGGAGGAGAGCACTAGGGAAATGACGTCTTTCAGTCACCATCTGTGCGCTCATGGAGTCAACCTCCGGGTGTGTGGGGCTGTGGAACCGAGCCAGGGGCCATGGGAGCCTGGTGCTCTCCGTGCTGTGCTGAGTCTGGGCGGCCAAGCAACTGCTGGAGGAGCACTGCACATCCCCTTCCCTTCCCTCTGACAGACCTCTCACTGCTGGAGCCCTTGGTAGTGTGAACCCTCCGGCCCCTAAGCCCTCCCCAAGGAAGCCTGGGGCAAAGGTGCAAAGGCAAGGCAGGAGCGGAGCTTATGCCAGGAAGGCGCCAGTGGCGTCTCTCAGCCTCGCCCAGCCTGCTCCTTCGTGGGCAGGAAGCCTAGCAGCCAGGCAAGTCTGGGCAAGGCTTGCCCAGGGCAGAGCAACCTCCCGCCAGGAACTCTGACAGTTCGGGCCTCTGAGCAGAGATGGAATTCTGCCGAAAGGGAGGCGCACTCGGAGCCGCCCAAGCAGGGCTTTCAGCCTCAGGCGGCTGGGCTGCCTCGTCTTCCCCCGAGGAGGCTCGCTTCCCCAGATGCTGTGCACTTGGCTTGCAGGCAGGGGCGCCACTCGCATGCTGCAGGTCTTGGCTAAGGGGCTGCTACCCCTGAGCTGGGGCTGTGGGCAGGAACCCAGACACGCAGGGGCAGGCCCCAACCACCTGCACACGTCTCTGCTGTGGAGGAGAGCGCTGGGGAAACTACGTCTGTCAGGCATCTGCTGGGCGGGCATGGAGTCAGCCTCCAGGAGTGCGGGGCTGCAGACCCCAGCCAGGGGCCCTGGGAGCCGGATGCTCTCCGTGCGGCACTGAGAATTGGCGGCCAAGCAACCGCCGGAGGAGCCCTGCACTTGCCCTTCCCTTCCCTCTCACAGAGCTCTCACTGCTGGAGCCCTTGGCAGTGTGCAACACACCGGCCCCTAAGACCTCCCAAAGGACGTCTGGGGCCTAGTTGCAAAGGCAAGGCAGGAGGGGAGCTGATGCCAGGAAGGCGCCAGTGGCGTCTCCCAGCCACACGCAGCCTGCTCCTTCCTGGGCAGGAAGCCTAGCAGCCAGATAAGTCTGGGCAAGGCTCGCCCAGGGTAAAGCAGCCTGACGCCAGGAACTCTGCAAAATCGGGCCTCTGAGCAGAGCTGGAGCGATGCGTACTGGAGGCGCAATCGGCTCCGCCCAAGGAGGGCTTGCAGCCGCACGCGGCTGGGCTGCCTCCTCTTCCCCCGAGGAGTCCGCATTCCACATGATGTGCACTAGGCTACCAGGCGGGGGCGCCCCGCGCCTCCTACAGGTCTTGGCTCAGGGGCTGCTTCCCCTGAACTGGGGCTGTGGGCGGGAGCCCAGACACGCAGGGGCAGGCCCCGCCACCTGCACACGTCTCTGTTGGGGAGGAGAGCGCTAGGGAAATGACGTCTGTCAGGCAACTTCTGGGCGCCCACGGAGTCAGCCTCCGGGTGTGTGGGGCTGCAGACCACAGCCAGGGGACCTGTGAGACTTTTGCTCTCCGTGTGGCACTGAGTCTGGGCGGCCAAGCAACCGCTGGAGGAGCCCTTCACTTGCCCTCCCCTTCCCTCTAATAGAGACCTCACTGCTGGAGCGCTTGACAGTGTGCAACCCACCGGCCCCTAAGCCCTCCCCGAGGATGCCTGGGGACTGGGTGCAAAGGCAAGGCAGGAGCGGAGCTGACGCCAGGAAGGTGCCAGTGGCCTCTCCCAGCATCGCACAGCCTGCTCCTTCCTGGGCAGGAAGGCTAGCAGCGAGGCAAGCCTGGGCAAGTCTCGCACAGGGCAGAGCAGCCTCGCGCAAGGAACTTGACTAGATCCGGCCTCTGAGCAGAGCTGGAGCTCTGCCGTCCTGGAGGCGCACTCGGCTCCGCCCAAGCAGGGATGGCAGCTGCAAGCGGCTTGGCTCCCTCGACTCTTCCCAAGGAGGCTCGCTTCCCCGCGTACTGTGCACTTGGCTTCCAGGCAGGGACGCCCCGCGCCTCCTGCAGGTCTTGGCTCAGGGGCTGCTTCCCCTGAGCTGGGGCTGTGGGCGGGAGCCCAGACACGCAGGGGCAGGCCCCAACCGCCTGCACACGGCTCTGCTGGGGAGGAGAGCACTAGGGAAATGACGTCTGTCAGGCACCTTCTGGTCGCTCACGGAGTCAGCCTCCGGGTGTGTGCGGCTGCAGACCCCAGCCAGGGGCCCTTGGGAGCCAGGTGCTCTCCGTACTGTGCTGAGTCTGGGCGGCCAGGCAACCGCTGGAGGAGCCCTGCAGGTGCCATTCCCTTCCCTATGACAGAGCTCTCAGTGCTGGAGCCCTTGGCAGTGTGCAACCCACCGGCCCCTAAGCCCTCCCCAAGGAAGGCTGGGGCCTGGGTGCAAAGGCAAGGCAGGAGTGGAGCTGAGGCCAGGAAGGCGCCAGGAGCGTCTCCCAGTCTCGCGCAGCCTGCTCCTTCCTGGTCAGGAAAGCTAGCAGCAAGGCAAGTCTGGGCAAGGCTCGCCCACGGCAGAGCAGCCTCACGCCAGGAACTCTGCCAGATCGGGCCTCTGAGCAGAGCTGGAGCTCTGCCGTCCTGGAGGTGCACTGGGCCCCGCCCAAGAAGTGATTGCAGCTGCACGCAGCTGGGCTGCCTCCTCTTCCCCCGAGGAGTCCGCCTCCCGCCTGCTGTGCACTAAGCTTCCAGGCGGGGGCGCCCCGCGCCTCCTACACGTCTTGGCTCAGGGGCTGCTTCCCCTGAGCTGGGGCTGTGGGCGGGAGCCCAGACACGCAGGGGCAGGCCCCAACCACCTGCACACGGCTCTGCTGGGGAGGAGAGCACTAGGGAAATGACGTCTGTCAGTCACCATCTGTGCGCTCATGGAGTCAACCTCCGGGTGTGTGGGGCTGTGGAACCGAGCCAGGGGCCATGGGAGCCTGGTGCTCTCCGTGCTGTGCTGAGTCTGGGCAGCCAAGCAACTGCTGGAGGAGCACTGCACATCCCCTTCCCTTCCCTCTGACAGACCTCTCACTGCTGGAGCCCTTGGTAGTGTGAACCCTCCGGCCCCTAAGCCCTCCCCAAGGAAGCCTGGGGCAAAGGTGCAAAGGCAAGGCAGGAGCGGAGCTTATGCCAGGAAGGCGCCAGTGGCGTCTCTCAGCCTCGCCCAGCCTGCTCCTTCGTGGGCAGGAAGCCTAGCAGCCAGGCAAGTCTGGGCAAGGCTTGCCCAGGGCAGAGCAACCTCCCGCCAGGAACTCTGACAGTTCGGGCCTCTGAGCAGAGATGGAATTCTGCCAAAAGGGAGGCGCACTCGGAGCCGCCCAAGCAGGGCTTTCAGCCTCAGGCGGCTGGGCTGCCTCGTCTTGCCCCGAGGAGGCTCGCTTCCCCAGATGCTGTGCACTTGGCTTGCAGGCAGGGGCGCCACTCGCATGCTGCAGGTCTTGGCTAAGGGGCTGCTACCCCTGAGCTGGGGCTGTGGGCAGGAACCCAGACACGCAGGGGCAGGCCCCAACCACCTGCACACGTCTCTGCTGTGGAGGAGAGCGCTGGGGAAACTACGTCTGTCAGGCATCTGCTGGGCGGGCATGGAGTCAGCCTCCAGAAGTGCAGGGCTGCAGACCACAGCCAGGGGCCCTGGGAGCCGGATGCTCTCCGTGCGGCACTGAGAATTGGCGGCCAAGCAACCGCCGGAGGAGCCCTGCACTTGCCCTTCCCTTCCCTCTGACAGAGCTCTCAGTGCTGGAGCCCTTGGCAGTGTGCAACACACCGGCCCCTAAGACCTCCCAAAGGACGTCTGGGGCCTAGTTGCAAAGGCAAGGCAGGAGGGGAGCTGATGCCAGGAAGGCGCCAGTGGCGTCTCCCAGCCACACGCAGCCTGCTCCTTCCTGGGCAGGAAGCCTAGCAGCCAGATAAGTCTGGGCAAGGCTCGCCCAGGGTAAAGCAGCCTGACGCCAGGAACTCTGCAAAATCGGGCCTCTGAGCAGAGCTGGAGCGATGCGTACTGGAGGCGCAATCGGCTCCGCCCAAGGAGGGCTTGCAGCCGCACGCGGCTGGGCTGCCTCCTCTTCCCCCGAGGAGTCCGCATTCCGCATGATGTGCACTAGGCTACCAGGCGGGGGCGCCCCGCGCCTCCTACACGTCTTGGCTCAGGGGCTGCTTCCCCTGAACTGGGGCTGTGGGCGGGAGCCCAGACACGCAGGGGCAGGCCCCGCCACCTGCACACGTCTCTGCCGGGGAGGAGATCGCTAAGGAAATGACGTCTGTCAGGCACCTTCTGGGCGCTCACGGAGTCAGCCTCCGGGTGTGTGGGGCTGTGGAACCGAGCCAGGGGCCATGGGAGCCTGGTGCTCTCCGTGCTGTGCTGAGTCTGGGCTGCCATGCAACCGCTGGAGGAGCCCTGCTGGTGCCATTCCCTTCCCTATGACAGAGCTCTCATTGCTGGAGCCCTTGGCAGTGTGCAACCCACCGGCCCCTAAGTCCTCCGCAAGGACGCCTGGGGATTAGGTGCAAAGGCAAGGCAGGAGTGGAGCTGAGGCCAGGAAGGCGTCAGTATCGTCTCCCAGTCTCCCGCAGCCTGCTCCTTCCTGGTCAGGAAGCCTAGCAGAGAGGCAAGTCTGGGCAGGCTCGCCCAGGGCAGAGCAGCCTCACGCCAGGAACTCTGCCAGATCGGGCCTCTGAGCAGAGCTGGAGCTCTGCCGTCCTGGAGGTGCACTGGGCTCCGCCCAAGAAGTGATTGCAGCCGCACGCAGCTGGGCTGCCTCCTCTTCCCCCGAGGAGTCCGCCTCCCGCCTGCTGTGCACTAAGCTTCCAGGCGGGGGCGCCCCGCGCCCCCTACACGTCTTGGCTCAGGGGCTGCTTCCCCTGAGCTGGGGCTGTGGGCGGGAGCCCAACACGCAGGGGCAGGCCCCACCACCTGCACACGTCTCTGCTGGGGAGGAGAGCGCTAGGGAAATGACGTCTGTCAGGCAACTTCTGGGCGCCCACGGAGTCAGCCTCCGGGTGTGTGGGGCTGCAGACCACAGCCAGGGGACCTGTGAGACTTTTGCTCTCCGTGCGGCACTGAGTCTGGGCGGCCAAGCAACCGCTGGAGGAGCCCTTCACTTGCCCTCCCCTTCCCTCTAATAGAGACCTCACTGCTGGAGCGCTTGACAGTGTGCAACCCACCGGCCCCTAAGCCCTCCCCGAGGATGCCTGGGGACTGGGTGCAAAGGCAAGGCAGGAGCGGAGCTGACGCCAGGAAGGTGCCAGTGGCCTCTCCCAGCATCGCACAGCCTGCTCCTTCCTGGGCAGGAAGGCTAGCAGCGAGGCAAGCCTGGGCAAGTCTCGCACAGGGCAGAGCAGCCTCGCGCAAGGAACTTGACTAGATCCGGCCTCTGAGCAGAGCTGGAGCTCTGCCGTCCTGGAGGCGCACTCGGCTCCGCCCAAGCAGGGATGGCAGCTGCAAGCGGCTTGGCTCCCTCGACTCTTCCCAAGGAGGCTCGCTTCCCCGCGTACTGTGCACTTGGCTTCCAGGCAGGGACGCCCCGCGCCTCCTGCAGGTCTTGGCTCAGGGGCTGCTTCCCCTGAGCTGGGGCTGTGGGCGGGAGCCCAGACACGCAGGGGCAGGCCCCAACCGCCTGCACACGGCTCTGCTGGGGAGGAGAGCACTAGGGAAATGACGTCTGTCAGGCACCTTCTGGTCGCTCACGGAGTCAGCCTCCGGGTGTGTGCGGCTGCAGACCCCAGCCAGGGGCCCTTGGGAGCCAGGTGCTCTCCGTACTGTGCTGAGTCTGGGCGGCCAGGCAACCGCTGGAGGAGCCCTGCAGGTGCCATTCCCTTCCCTATGACAGAGCTCTCAGTGCTGGAGCCCTTGGCAGTGTGCAACCCACCGGCCCCTAAGCCCTCCCCAAGGAAGGCTGGGGCCTGGGTGCAAAGGCAAGGCAGGAGTGGAGCTGAGGCCAGGAAGGCGCCAGGAGCGTCTCCCAGTCTCGCGCAGCCTGCTCCTTCCTGGTCAGGAAAGCTAGCAGCAAGGCAAGTCTGGGCAAGGCTCGCCCACGGCAGAGCAGCCTCACGCCAGGAACTCTGCCAGATCGGGCCTCTGAGCAGAGCTGGAGCTCTGCCGTCCTGGAGGTGCACTGGGCCCCGCCCAAGAAGTGATTGCAGCCGCACGCAGCTGGGCTGCCTCCTCTTCCCCCGAGGAGTCCGCCTCCCGCCTGCTGTGCACTAAGCTTCCAGGCGGGGGCGCCCCGCGCCTCCTACACGTCTTGGCTCAGGGGCTGCTTCCCCTGAGCTGGGGCTGTGGGCGGGAGCCCAGACACGCAGGGGCAGGCCCCAACCACCTGCACACGGCTCTGCTGGGGAGGAGAGCACTAGGGAAATGACGTCTGTCAGTCACCATCTGTGCGCTCATGGAGTCAACCTCCGGGTGTGTGGGGCTGTGGAACCGAGCCAGGGGCCATGGGAGCCTGGTGCTCTCCGTGCTGTGCTGAGTCTGGGCGGCCAAGCAACTGCTGGAGGAGCACTGCACATCCCCTTCCCTTCCCTCTGACAGACCTCTCACTGCTGGAGCCCTTGGTAGTGTGAACCCTCCGGCCCCTAAGCCCTCCCCAAGGAAGCCTGGGGCAAAGGTGCAAAGGCAAGGCAGGAGCGGAGCTTATGCCAGGAAGGCGCCAGTGGCGTCTCTCAGCCTCGCCCAGCCTGCTCCTTCGTGGGCAGGAAGCCTAGCAGCCAGGCAAGTCTGGGCAAGGCTTGCCCAGGGCAGAGCAACCTCCCGCCAGGAACTCTGACAGTTCGGGCCTCTGAGCAGAGATGGAATTCTGCCAAAAGGGAGGCGCACTCGGAGCCGCCCAAGCAGGGCTTTCAGCCTCAGGCGGCTGGGCTGCCTCGTCTTGCCCCGAGGAGGCTCGCTTCCCCAGATGCTGTGCACTTGGCTTGCAGGCAGGGGCGCCACTCGCATGCTGCAGGTCTTGGCTAAGGGGCTGCTACCCCTGAGCTGGGGCTGTGGGCAGGAACCCAGACACGCAGGGGCAGGCCCCAACCACCTGCACACGTCTCTGCTGTGGAGGAGAGCGCTGGGGAAACTACGTCTGTCAGGCATCTGCTGGGCGGGCATGGAGTCAGCCTCCAGGAGTGCGGGGCTGCAGACCCCAGCCAGGGGCCCTGGGAGCCGGATGCTCTCCGTGCGGCACTGAGAATTGGCGGCCAAGCAACCGCCGGAGGAGCCCTGCACTTGCCCTTCCCTTCCCTCTCACAGAGCTCTCAGTGCTGGAGCCCTTGGCAGTGTGCAACACACCGGCCCCTAAGACCTCCCAAAGGACGTCTGGGGCCTAGTTGCAAAGGCAAGGCAGGAGGGGAGCTGATGCCAGGAAGGCGCCAGTGGCGTCTCCCAGCCACACGCAGCCTGCTCCTTCCTGGGCAGGAAGCCTAGCAGCCAGATAAGTCTGGGCAAGGCTCGCCCAGGGTAAAGCAGCCTGACGCCAGGAACTCTGCAAAATCGGGCCTCTGAGCAGAGCTGGAGCGATGCGTACTGGAGGCGCAATCGGCTCCGCCCAAGGAGGGCTTGCAGCCGCACGCGGCTGGGCTGCCTCCTCTTCCCCCGAGGAGTCCGCATTCCGCATGATGTGCACTAGGCTACCAGGCGGGGGCGCCCCGCGCCTCCTACACGTCTTGGCTCAGGGGCTGCTTCCCCTGAACTGGGGCTGTGGGCGGGAGCCCAGACACGCAGGGGCAGGCCCCGCCACCTGCACACGTCTCTGCCGGGGAGGAGATCGCTAAGGAAATGACGTCTGTCAGGCACCTTCTGGGCGCTCACGGAGTCAGCCTCCGGGTGTGTGGGGCTGTGGAACCGAGCCAGGGGCCATGGGAGCCTGGTGCTCTCCGTGCTGTGCTGAGTCTGGGCTGCCATGCAACCGCTGGAGGAGCCCTGCTGGTGCCATTCCCTTCCCTATGACAGAGCTCTCATTGCTGGAGCCCTTGGCAGTGTGCAACCCACCGGCCCCTAAGTCCTCCGCAAGGACGCCTGGGGATTAGGTGCAAAGGCAAGGCAGGAGTGGAGCTGAGGCCAGGAAGGCGTCAGTATCGTCTCCCAGTCTCCCGCAGCCTGCTCCTTCCTGGTCAGGAAGCCTAGCAGAGAGGCAAGTCTGGGCAGGCTCGCCCAGGGCAGAGCAGCCTCACGCCAGGAACTCTGCCAGATCGGGCCTCTGAGCAGAGCTGGAGCTCTGCCGTCCTGGAGGTGCACTGGGCTCCGCCCAAGAAGTGATTGCAGCCGCACGGAGCTGGGCTGCCTCCTCTTCCCCCGAGGAGTCCGCCTCCCGCCTGCTGTGCACTAAGCTTCCAGGCGGGGGCGCCCCGCGCCCCCTACACGTCTTGGCTCAGGGGCTGCTTCCCCTGAGCTGGGGCTGTGGGCGGGAGCCCAACACGCAGGGGCAGGCCCCACCACCTGCACACGTCTCTGCTGGGGAGGAGAGCGCTAGGGAAATGACGTCTGTCAGGCAACTTCTGGGCGCCCACGGAGTCAGCCTCCGGGTGTGTGGGGCTGCAGACCACAGCCAGGGGACCTGTGAGACTTTTGCTCTCCGTGCGGCACTGAGTCTGGGCGGCCAAGCAACCGCTGGAGGAGCCCTTCACTTGCCCTCCCCTTCCCTCTAATAGAGACCTCACTGCTGGAGCGCTTGACAGTGTGCAACCCACCGGCCCCTAAGCCCTCCCCGAGGATGCCTGGGGACTGGGTGCAAAGGCAAGGCAGGAGCGGAGCTGACGCCAGGAAGGTGCCAGTGGCCTCTCCCAGCATCGCACAGCCTGCTCCTTCCTGGGCAGGAAGGCTAGCAGCGAGGCAAGCCTGGGCAAGTCTCGCACAGGGCAGAGCAGCCTCGCGCAAGGAACTTGACTAGATCCGGCCTCTGAGCAGAGCTGGAGCTCTGCCGTCCTGGAGGCGCACTCGGCTCCGCCCAAGCAGGGATGGCAGCTGCAAGCGGCTTGGCTCCCTCGACTCTTCCCAAGGAGGCTCGCTTCCCCGCGTACTGTGCACTTGGCTTCCAGGCAGGGACGCCCCGCGCCTCCTGCAGGTCTTGGCTCAGGGGCTGCTTCCCCTGAGCTGGGGCTGTGGGCGGGAGCCCAGACACGCAGGGGCAGGCCCCAACCGCCTGCACACGGCTCTGCTGGGGAGGAGAGCACTAGGGAAATGACGTCTGTCAGGCACCTTCTGGTCGCTCACGGAGTCAGCCTCCGGGTGTGTGCGGCTGCAGACCCCAGCCAGGGGCCCTTGGGAGCCAGGTGCTCTCCGTACTGTGCTGAGTCTGGGCGGCCAGGCAACCGCTGGAGGAGCCCTGCAGGTGCCATTCCCTTCCCTATGACAGAGCTCTCAGTGCTGGAGCCCTTGGCAGTGTGCAACCCACCGGCCCCTAAGCCCTCCCCAAGGAAGGCTGGGGCCTGGGTGCAAAGGCAAGGCAGGAGTGGAGCTGAGGCCAGGAAGGCGCCAGGAGCGTCTCCCAGTCTCGCGCAGCCTGCTCCTTCCTGGTCAGGAAAGCTAGCAGCAAGGCAAGTCTGGGCAAGGCTCGCCCACGGCAGAGCAGCCTCACGCCAGGAACTCTGCCAGATCGGGCCTCTGAGCAGAGCTGGAGCTCTGCCGTCCTGGAGGTGCACTGGGCCCCGCCCAAGAAGTGATTGCAGCCGCACGCAGCTGGGCTGCCTCCTCTTCCCCCGAGGAGTCCGCCTCCCGCCTGCTGTGCACTAAGCTTCCAGGCGGGGGCGCCCCGCGCCTCCTACACGTCTTGGCTCAGGGGCTGCTTCCCCTGAGCTGGGGCTGTGGGCGGGAGCCCAGACACGCAGGGGCAGGCCCCAACCACCTGCACACGGCTCTGCTGGGGAGGAGAGCACTAGGGAAATGACGTCTGTCAGTCACCATCTGTGCGCTCATGGAGTCAACCTCCGGGTGTGTGGGGCTGTGGAACCGAGCCAGGGGCCATGGGAGCCTGGTGCTCTCCGTGCTGTGCTGAGTCTGGGCGGCCAAGCAACTGCTGGAGGAGCACTGCACATCCCCTTCCCTTCCCTCTGACAGACCTCTCACTGCTGGAGCCCTTGGTAGTGTGAACCCTCCGGCCCCTAAGCCCTCCCCAAGGAAGCCTGGGGCAAAGGTGCAAAGGCAAGGCAGGAGCGGAGCTTATGCCAGGAAGGCGCCAGTGGCGTCTCTCAGCCTCGCCCAGCCTGCTCCTTCGTGGGCAGGAAGCCTAGCAGCCAGGCAAGTCTGGGCAAGGCTTGCCCAGGGCAGAGCAACCTCCCGCCAGGAACTCTGACAGTTCGGGCCTCTGAGCAGAGATGGAATTCTGCCAAAAGGGAGGCGCACTCGGAGCCGCCCAAGCAGGGCTTTCAGCCTCAGGCGGCTGGGCTGCCTCGTCTTGCCCCGAGGAGGCTCGCTTCCCCAGATGCTGTGCACTTGGCTTGCAGGCAGGGGCGCCACTCGCATGCTGCAGGTCTTGGCTAAGGGGCTGCTACCCCTGAGCTGGGGCTGTGGGCAGGAACCCAGACACGCAGGGGCAGGCCCCAACCACCTGCACACGTCTCTGCTGTGGAGGAGAGCGCTGGGGAAACTACGTCTGTCAGGCATCTGCTGGGCGGGCATGGAGTCAGCCTCCAGGAGTGCGGGGCTGCAGACCCCAGCCAGGGGCCCTGGGAGCCGGATGCTCTCCGTGCGGCACTGAGAATTGGCGGCCAAGCAACCGCCGGAGGAGCCCTGCACTTGCCCTTCCCTTCCCTCTCACAGAGCTCTCAGTGCTGGAGCCCTTGGCAGTGTGCAACACACCGGCCCCTAAGACCTCCCAAAGGACGTCTGGGGCCTAGTTGCAAAGGCAAGGCAGGAGGGGAGCTGATGCCAGGAAGGCGCCAGTGGCGTCTCCCAGCCACACGCAGCCTGCTCCTTCCTGGGCAGGAAGCCTAGCAGCCAGATAAGTCTGGGCAAGGCTCGCCCAGGGTAAAGCAGCCTGACGCCAGGAACTCTGCAAAATCGGGCCTCTGAGCAGAGCTGGAGCGATGCGTACTGGAGGCGCAATCGGCTCCGCCCAAGGAGGGCTTGCAGCCGCACGCGGCTGGGCTGCCTCCTCTTCCCCCGAGGAGTCCGCATTCCGCATGATGTGCACTAGGCTACCAGGCGGGGGCGCCCCGCGCCTCCTACACGTCTTGGCTCAGGGGCTGCTTCCCCTGAACTGGGGCTGTGGGCGGGAGCCCAGACACGCAGGGGCAGGCCCCGCCACCTGCACACGTCTCTGCCGGGGAGGAGATCGCTAAGGAAATGACGTCTGTCAGGCACCTTCTGGGCGCTCACGGAGTCAGCCTCCGGGTGTGTGGGGCTGTGGAACCGAGCCAGGGGCCATGGGAGCCTGGTGCTCTCCGTGCTGTGCTGAGTCTGGGCTGCCATGCAACCGCTGGAGGAGCCCTGCTGGTGCCATTCCCTTCCCTATGACAGAGCTCTCATTGCTGGAGCCCTTGGCAGTGTGCAACCCACCGGCCCCTAAGTCCTCCGCAAGGACGCCTGGGGATTAGGTGCAAAGGCAAGGCAGGAGTGGAGCTGAGGCCAGGAAGGCGTCAGTATCGTCTCCCAGTCTCCCGCAGCCTGCTCCTTCCTGGTCAGGAAGCCTAGCAGAGAGGCAAGTCTGGGCAGGCTCGCCCAGGGCAGAGCAGCCTCACGCCAGGAACTCTGCCAGATCGGGCCTCTGAGCAGAGCTGGAGCTCTGCCGTCCTGGAGGTGCACTGGGCTCCGCCCAAGAAGTGATTGCAGCCGCACGGAGCTGGGCTGCCTCCTCTTCCCCCGAGGAGTCCGCCTCCCGCCTGCTGTGCACTAAGCTTCCAGGCGGGGGCGCCCCGCGCCCCCTACACGTCTTGGCTCAGGGGCTGCTTCCCCTGAGCTGGGGCTGTGGGCGGGAGCCCAACACGCAGGGGCAGGCCCCACCACCTGCACACGTCTCTGCTGGGGAGGAGAGCGCTAGGGAAATGACGTCTGTCAGGCAACTTCTGGGCGCCCACGGAGTCAGCCTCCGGGTGTGTGGGGCTGCAGACCACAGCCAGGGGACCTGTGAGACTTTTGCTCTCCGTGCGGCACTGAGTCTGGGCGGCCAAGCAACCGCTGGAGGAGCCCTTCACTTGCCCTCCCCTTCCCTCTAATAGAGACCTCACTGCTGGAGCGCTTGACAGTGTGCAACCCACCGGCCCCTAAGCCCTCCCCGAGGATGCCTGGGGACTGGGTGCAAAGGCAAGGCAGGAGCGGAGCTGACGCCAGGAAGGTGCCAGTGGCCTCTCCCAGCATCGCACAGCCTGCTCCTTCCTGGGCAGGAAGGCTAGCAGCGAGGCAAGCCTGGGCAAGTCTCGCACAGGGCAGAGCAGCCTCGCGCAAGGAACTTGACTAGATCCGGCCTCTGAGCAGAGCTGGAGCTCTGCCGTCCTGGAGGCGCACTCGGCTCCGCCCAAGCAGGGATGGCAGCTGCAAGCGGCTTGGCTCCCTCGACTCTTCCCAAGGAGGCTCGCTTCCCCGCGTACTGTGCACTTGGCTTCCAGGCAGGGACGCCCCGCGCCTCCTGCAGGTCTTGGCTCAGGGGCTGCTTCCCCTGAGCTGGGGCTGTGGGCGGGAGCCCAGACACGCAGGGGCAGGCCCCAACCGCCTGCACACGGCTCTGCTGGGGAGGAGAGCACTAGGGAAATGACGTCTGTCAGGCACCTTCTGGTCGCTCACGGAGTCAGCCTCCGGGTGTGTGCGGCTGCAGACCCCAGCCAGGGGCCCTTGGGAGCCAGGTGCTCTCCGTACTGTGCTGAGTCTGGGCGGCCAGGCAACCGCTGGAGGAGCCCTGCAGGTGCCATTCCCTTCCCTATGACAGAGCTCTCAGTGCTGGAGCCCTTGGCAGTGTGCAACCCACCGGCCCCTAAGCCCTCCCCAAGGAAGGCTGGGGCCTGGGTGCAAAGGCAAGGCAGGAGTGGAGCTGAGGCCAGGAAGGCGCCAGGAGCGTCTCCCAGTCTCGTGCAGCCTGCTCCTTCCTGGTCAGGAAAGCTAGCAGCAAGGCAAGTCTGGGCAAGGCTCGCCCACGGCAGAGCAGCCTCACGCCAGGAACTCTGCCAGATCGGGCCTCTGAGCAGAGCTGGAGCTCTGCCGTCCTGGAGGTGCACTGGGCCCCGCCCAAGAAGTGATTGCAGCCGCACGCAGCTGGGCTGCCTCCTCTTCCCCCGAGGAGTCCGCCTCCCGCCTGCTGTGCACTAAGCTTCCAGGCGGGGGCGCCCCGCGCCTCCTACACGTCTTGGCTCAGGGGCTGCTTCCCCTGAGCTGGGGCTGTGGGCGGGAGCCCAGACACGCAGGGGCAGGCCCCAACCACCTGCACACGGCTCTGCTGGGGAGGAGAGCACTAGGGAAATGACGTCTGTCAGTCACCATCTGTGCGCTCATGGAGTCAACCTCCGGGTGTGTGGGGCTGTGGAACCGAGCCAGGGGCCATGGGAGCCTGGTGCTCTCCGTGCTGTGCTGAGTCTGGGCGGCCAAGCAACTGCTGGAGGAGCACTGCACATCCCCTTCCCTTCCCTCTGACAGACCTCTCACTGCTGGAGCCCTTGGTAGTGTGAACCCTCCGGCCCCTAAGCCCTCCCCAAGGAAGCCTGGGGCAAAGGTGCAAAGGCAAGGCAGGAGCGGAGCTTATGCCAGGAAGGCGCCAGTGGCGTCTCTCAGCCTCGCCCAGCCTGCTCCTTCGTGGGCAGGAAGCCTAGCAGCCAGGCAAGTCTGGGCAAGGCTTGCCCAGGGCAGAGCAACCTCCCGCCAGGAACTCTGACAGTTCGGGCCTCTGAGCAGAGATGGAATTCTGCCAAAAGGGAGGCGCACTCGGAGCCGCCCAAGCAGGGCTTTCAGCCTCAGGCGGCTGGGCTGCCTCGTCTTGCCCCGAGGAGGCTCGCTTCCCCAGATGCTGTGCACTTGGCTTGCAGGCAGGGGCGCCACTCGCATGCTGCAGGTCTTGGCTAAGGGGCTGCTACCCCTGAGCTGGGGCTGTGGGCAGGAACCCAGACACGCAGGGGCAGGCCCCAACCACCTGCACACGTCTCTGCTGTGGAGGAGAGCGCTGGGGAAACTACGTCTGTCAGGCATCTGCTGGGCGGGCATGGAGTCAGCCTCCAGGAGTGCGGGGCTGCAGACCCCAGCCAGGGGCCCTGGGAGCCGGATGCTCTCCGTGCGGCACTGAGAATTGGCGGCCAAGCAACCGCCGGAGGAGCCCTGCACTTGCCCTTCCCTTCCCTCTCACAGAGCTCTCAGTGCTGGAGCCCTTGGCAGTGTGCAACACACCGGCCCCTAAGACCTCCCAAAGGACGTCTGGGGCCTAGTTGCAAAGGCAAGGCAGGAGGGGAGCTGATGCCAGGAAGGCGCCAGTGGCGTCTCCCAGCCACACGCAGCCTGCTCCTTCCTGGGCAGGAAGCCTAGCAGCCAGATAAGTCTGGGCAAGGCTCGCCCAGGGTAAAGCAGCCTGACGCCAGGAACTCTGCAAAATCGGGCCTCTGAGCAGAGCTGGAGCGATGCGTACTGGAGGCGCAATCGGCTCCGCCCAAGGAGGGCTTGCAGCCGCACGCGGCTGGGCTGCCTCCTCTTCCCCCGAGGAGTCCGCATTCCGCATGATGTGCACTAGGCTACCAGGCGGGGGCGCCCCGCGCCTCCTACACGTCTTGGCTCAGGGGCTGCTTCCCCTGAACTGGGGCTGTGGGCGGGAGCCCAGACACGCAGGGGCAGGCCCCGCCACCTGCACACGTCTCTGCCGGGGAGGAGATCGCTAAGGAAATGACGTCTGTCAGGCACCTTCTGGGCGCTCACGGAGTCAGCCTCCGGGTGTGTGGGGCTGTGGAACCGAGCCAGGGGCCATGGGAGCCTGGTGCTCTCCGTGCTGTGCTGAGTCTGGGCTGCCATGCAACCGCTGGAGGAGCCCTGCTGGTGCCATTCCCTTCCCTATGACAGAGCTCTCATTGCTGGAGCCCTTGGCAGTGTGCAACCCACCGGCCCCTAAGTCCTCCGCAAGGACGCCTGGGGATTAGGTGCAAAGGCAAGGCAGGAGTGGAGCTGAGGCCAGGAAGGCGTCAGTATCGTCTCCCAGTCTCCCGCAGCCTGCTCCTTCCTGGTCAGGAAGCCTAGCAGAGAGGCAAGTCTGGGCAGGCTCGCCCAGGGCAGAGCAGCCTCACGCCAGGAACTCTGCCAGATCGGGCCTCTGAGCAGAGCTGGAGCTCTGCCGTCCTGGAGGTGCACTGGGCTCCGCCCAAGAAGTGATTGCAGCCGCACGGAGCTGGGCTGCCTCCTCTTCCCCCGAGGAGTCCGCCTCCCGCCTGCTGTGCACTAAGCTTCCAGGCGGGGGCGCCCCGCGCCCCCTACACGTCTTGGCTCAGGGGCTGCTTCCCCTGAGCTGGGGCTGTGGGCGGGAGCCCAACACGCAGGGGCAGGCCCCACCACCTGCACACGTCTCTGCTGGGGAGGAGAGCGCTAGGGAAATGACGTCTGTCAGGCAACTTCTGGGCGCCCACGGAGTCAGCCTCCGGGTGTGTGGGGCTGCAGACCACAGCCAGGGGACCTGTGAGACTTTTGCTCTCCGTGCGGCACTGAGTCTGGGCGGCCAAGCAACCGCTGGAGGAGCCCTTCACTTGCCCTCCCCTTCCCTCTAATAGAGACCTCACTGCTGGAGCGCTTGACAGTGTGCAACCCACCGGCCCCTAAGCCCTCCCCGAGGATGCCTGGGGACTGGGTGCAAAGGCAAGGCAGGAGCGGAGCTGACGCCAGGAAGGTGCCAGTGGCCTCTCCCAGCATCGCACAGCCTGCTCCTTCCTGGGCAGGAAGGCTAGCAGCGAGGCAAGCCTGGGCAAGTCTCGCACAGGGCAGAGCAGCCTCGCGCAAGGAACTTGACTAGATCCGGCCTCTGAGCAGAGCTGGAGCTCTGCCGTCCTGGAGGCGCACTCGGCTCCGCCCAAGCAGGGATGGCAGCTGCAAGCGGCTTGGCTCCCTCGACTCTTCCCAAGGAGGCTCGCTTCCCCGCGTACTGTGCACTTGGCTTCCAGGCAGGGACGCCCCGCGCCTCCTGCAGGTCTTGGCTCAGGGGCTGCTTCCCCTGAGCTGGGGCTGTGGGCGGGAGCCCAGACACGCAGGGGCAGGCCCCAACCGCCTGCACACGGCTCTGCTGGGGAGGAGAGCACTAGGGAAATGACGTCTGTCAGGCACCTTCTGGTCGCTCACGGAGTCAGCCTCCGGGTGTGTGCGGCTGCAGACCCCAGCCAGGGGCCCTTGGGAGCCAGGTGCTCTCCGTACTGTGCTGAGTCTGGGCGGCCAGGCAACCGCTGGAGGAGCCCTGCAGGTGCCATTCCCTTCCCTATGACAGAGCTCTCAGTGCTGGAGCCCTTGGCAGTGTGCAACCCACCGGCCCCTAAGCCCTCCCCAAGGAAGGCTGGGGCCTGGGTGCAAAGGCAAGGCAGGAGTGGAGCTGAGGCCAGGAAGGCGCCAGGAGCGTCTCCCAGTCTCGCGCAGCCTGCTCCTTCCTGGTCAGGAAAGCTAGCAGCAAGGCAAGTCTGGGCAAGGCTCGCCCACGGCAGAGCAGCCTCACGCCAGGAACTCTGCCAGATCGGGCCTCTGAGCAGAGCTGGAGCTCTGCCGTCCTGGAGGTGCACTGGGCCCCGCCCAAGAAGTGATTGCAGCCGCACGCAGCTGGGCTGCCTCCTCTTCCCCCGAGGAGTCCGCCTCCCGCCTGCTGTGCACTAAGCTTCCAGGCGGGGGCGCCCCGCGCCTCCTACACGTCTTGGCTCAGGGGCTGCTTCCCCTGAGCTGGGGCTGTGGGCGGGAGCCCAGACACGCAGGGGCAGGCCCCAACCACCTGCACACGGCTCTGCTGGGGAGGAGAGCACTAGGGAAATGACGTCTGTCAGTCACCATCTGTGCGCTCATGGAGTCAACCTCCGGGTGTGTGGGGCTGTGGAACCGAGCCAGGGGCCATGGGAGCCTGGTGCTCTCCGTGCTGTGCTGAGTCTGGGCGGCCAAGCAACTGCTGGAGGAGCACTGCACATCCCCTTCCCTTCCCTCTGACAGACCTCTCACTGCTGGAGCCCTTGGTAGTGTGAACCCTCCGGCCCCTAAGCCCTCCCCAAGGAAGCCTGGGGCAAAGGTGCAAAGGCAAGGCAGGAGCGGAGCTTATGCCAGGAAGGCGCCAGTGGCGTCTCTCAGCCTCGCCCAGCCTGCTCCTTCGTGGGCAGGAAGCCTAGCAGCCAGGCAAGTCTGGGCAAGGCTTGCCCAGGGCAGAGCAACCTCCCGCCAGGAACTCTGACAGTTCGGGCCTCTGAGCAGAGATGGAATTCTGCCAAAAGGGAGGCGCACTCGGAGCCGCCCAAGCAGGGCTTTCAGCCTCAGGCGGCTGGGCTGCCTCGTCTTGCCCCGAGGAGGCTCGCTTCCCCAGATGCTGTGCACTTGGCTTGCAGGCAGGGGCGCCACTCGCATGCTGCAGGTCTTGGCTAAGGGGCTGCTACCCCTGAGCTGGGGCTGTGGGCAGGAACCCAGACACGCAGGGGCAGGCCCCAACCACCTGCACACGTCTCTGCTGTGGAGGAGAGCGCTGGGGAAACTACGTCTGTCAGGCATCTGCTGGGCGGGCATGGAGTCAGCCTCCAGGAGTGCGGGGCTGCAGACCCCAGCCAGGGGCCCTGGGAGCCGGATGCTCTCCGTGCGGCACTGAGAATTGGCGGCCAAGCAACCGCCGGAGGAGCCCTGCACTTGCCCTTCCCTTCCCTCTCACAGAGCTCTCAGTGCTGGAGCCCTTGGCAGTGTGCAACACACCGGCCCCTAAGACCTCCCAAAGGACGTCTGGGGCCTAGTTGCAAAGGCAAGGCAGGAGGGGAGCTGATGCCAGGAAGGCGCCAGTGGCGTCTCCCAGCCACACGCAGCCTGCTCCTTCCTGGGCAGGAAGCCTAGCAGCCAGATAAGTCTGGGCAAGGCTCGCCCAGGGTAAAGCAGCCTGACGCCAGGAACTCTGCAAAATCGGGCCTCTGAGCAGAGCTGGAGCGATGCGTACTGGAGGCGCAATCGGCTCCGCCCAAGGAGGGCTTGCAGCCGCACGCGGCTGGGCTGCCTCCTCTTCCCCCGAGGAGTCCGCATTCCGCATGATGTGCACTAGGCTACCAGGCGGGGGCGCCCCGCGCCTCCTACACGTCTTGGCTCAGGGGCTGCTTCCCCTGAACTGGGGCTGTGGGCGGGAGCCCAGACACGCAGGGGCAGGCCCCGCCACCTGCACACGTCTCTGCCGGGGAGGAGATCGCTAAGGAAATGACGTCTGTCAGGCACCTTCTGGGCGCTCACGGAGTCAGCCTCCGGGTGTGTGGGGCTGTGGAACCGAGCCAGGGGCCATGGGAGCCTGGTGCTCTCCGTGCTGTGCTGAGTCTGGGCTGCCATGCAACCGCTGGAGGAGCCCTGCTGGTGCCATTCCCTTCCCTATGACAGAGCTCTCATTGCTGGAGCCCTTGGCAGTGTGCAACCCACCGGCCCCTAAGTCCTCCGCAAGGACGCCTGGGGATTAGGTGCAAAGGCAAGGCAGGAGTGGAGCTGAGGCCAGGAAGGCGTCAGTATCGTCTCCCAGTCTCCCGCAGCCTGCTCCTTCCTGGTCAGGAAGCCTAGCAGAGAGGCAAGTCTGGGCAGGCTCGCCCAGGGCAGAGCAGCCTCACGCCAGGAACTCTGCCAGATCGGGCCTCTGAGCAGAGCTGGAGCTCTGCCGTCCTGGAGGTGCACTGGGCTCCGCCCAAGAAGTGATTGCAGCCGCACGGAGCTGGGCTGCCTCCTCTTCCCCCGAGGAGTCCGCCTCCCGCCTGCTGTGCACTAAGCTTCCAGGCGGGGGCGCCCCGCGCCCCCTACACGTCTTGGCTCAGGGGCTGCTTCCCCTGAGCTGGGGCTGTGGGCGGGAGCCCAACACGCAGGGGCAGGCCCCACCACCTGCACACGTCTCTGCTGGGGAGGAGAGCGCTAGGGAAATGACGTCTGTCAGGCAACTTCTGGGCGCCCACGGAGTCAGCCTCCGGGTGTGTGGGGCTGCAGACCACAGCCAGGGGACCTGTGAGACTTTTGCTCTCCGTGCGGCACTGAGTCTGGGCGGCCAAGCAACCGCTGGAGGAGCCCTTCACTTGCCCTCCCCTTCCCTCTAATAGAGACCTCACTGCTGGAGCGCTTGACAGTGTGCAACCCACCGGCCCCTAAGCCCTCCCCGAGGATGCCTGGGGACTGGGTGCAAAGGCAAGGCAGGAGCGGAGCTGACGCCAGGAAGGTGCCAGTGGCCTCTCCCAGCATCGCACAGCCTGCTCCTTCCTGGGCAGGAAGGCTAGCAGCGAGGCAAGCCTGGGCAAGTCTCGCACAGGGCAGAGCAGCCTCGCGCAAGGAACTTGACTAGATCCGGCCTCTGAGCAGAGCTGGAGCTCTGCCGTCCTGGAGGCGCACTCGGCTCCGCCCAAGCAGGGATGGCAGCTGCAAGCGGCTTGGCTCCCTCGACTCTTCCCAAGGAGGCTCGCTTCCCCGCGTACTGTGCACTTGGCTTCCAGGCAGGGACGCCCCGCGCCTCCTGCAGGTCTTGGCTCAGGGGCTGCTTCCCCTGAGCTGGGGCTGTGGGCGGGAGCCCAGACACGCAGGGGCAGGCCCCAACCGCCTGCACACGGCTCTGCTGGGGAGGAGAGCACTAGGGAAATGACGTCTGTCAGGCACCTTCTGGTCGCTCACGGAGTCAGCCTCCGGGTGTGTGCGGCTGCAGACCCCAGCCAGGGGCCCTTGGGAGCCAGGTGCTCTCCGTACTGTGCTGAGTCTGGGCGGCCAGGCAACCGCTGGAGGAGCCCTGCAGGTGCCATTCCCTTCCCTATGACAGAGCTCTCAGTGCTGGAGCCCTTGGCAGTGTGCAACCCACCGGCCCCTAAGCCCTCCCCAAGGAAGGCTGGGGCCTGGGTGCAAAGGCAAGGCAGGAGTGGAGCTGAGGCCAGGAAGGCGCCAGGAGCGTCTCCCAGTCTCGCGCAGCCTGCTCCTTCCTGGTCAGGAAAGCTAGCAGCAAGGCAAGTCTGGGCAAGGCTCGCCCACGGCAGAGCAGCCTCACGCCAGGAACTCTGCCAGATCGGGCCTCTGAGCAGAGCTGGAGCTCTGCCGTCCTGGAGGTGCACTGGGCCCCGCCCAAGAAGTGATTGCAGCCGCACGCAGCTGGGCTGCCTCCTCTTCCCCCGAGGAGTCCGCCTCCCGCCTGCTGTGCACTAAGCTTCCAGGCGGGGGCGCCCCGCGCCTCCTACACGTCTTGGCTCAGGGGCTGCTTCCCCTGAGCTGGGGCTGTGGGCGGGAGCCCAGACACGCAGGGGCAGGCCCCAACCACCTGCACACGGCTCTGCTGGGGAGGAGAGCACTAGGGAAATGACGTCTGTCAGTCACCATCTGTGCGCTCATGGAGTCAACCTCCGGGTGTGTGGGGCTGTGGAACCGAGCCAGGGGCCATGGGAGCCTGGTGCTCTCCGTGCTGTGCTGAGTCTGGGCGGCCAAGCAACTGCTGGAGGAGCACTGCACATCCCCTTCCCTTCCCTCTGACAGACCTCTCACTGCTGGAGCCCTTGGTAGTGTGAACCCTCCGGCCCCTAAGCCCTCCCCAAGGAAGCCTGGGGCAAAGGTGCAAAGGCAAGGCAGGAGCGGAGCTTATGCCAGGAAGGCGCCAGTGGCGTCTCTCAGCCTCGCCCAGCCTGCTCCTTCGTGGGCAGGAAGCCTAGCAGCCAGGCAAGTCTGGGCAAGGCTTGCCCAGGGCAGAGCAACCTCCCGCCAGGAACTCTGACAGTTCGGGCCTCTGAGCAGAGATGGAATTCTGCCAAAAGGGAGGCGCACTCGGAGCCGCCCAAGCAGGGCTTTCAGCCTCAGGCGGCTGGGCTGCCTCGTCTTGCCCCGAGGAGGCTCGCTTCCCCAGATGCTGTGCACTTGGCTTGCAGGCAGGGGCGCCACTCGCATGCTGCAGGTCTTGGCTAAGGGGCTGCTACCCCTGAGCTGGGGCTGTGGGCAGGAACCCAGACACGCAGGGGCAGGCCCCAACCACCTGCACACGTCTCTGCTGTGGAGGAGAGCGCTGGGGAAACTACGTCTGTCAGGCATCTGCTGGGCGGGCATGGAGTCAGCCTCCAGGAGTGCGGGGCTGCAGACCCCAGCCAGGGGCCCTGGGAGCCGGATGCTCTCCGTGCGGCACTGAGAATTGGCGGCCAAGCAACCGCCGGAGGAGCCCTGCACTTGCCCTTCCCTTCCCTCTCACAGAGCTCTCAGTGCTGGAGCCCTTGGCAGTGTGCAACACACCGGCCCCTAAGACCTCCCAAAGGACGTCTGGGGCCTAGTTGCAAAGGCAAGGCAGGAGGGGAGCTGATGCCAGGAAGGCGCCAGTGGCGTCTCCCAGCCACACGCAGCCTGCTCCTTCCTGGGCAGGAAGCCTAGCAGCCAGATAAGTCTGGGCAAGGCTCGCCCAGGGTAAAGCAGCCTGACGCCAGGAACTCTGCAAAATCGGGCCTCTGAGCAGAGCTGGAGCGATGCGTACTGGAGGCGCAATCGGCTCCGCCCAAGGAGGGCTTGCAGCCGCACGCGGCTGGGCTGCCTCCTCTTCCCCCGAGGAGTCCGCATTCCGCATGATGTGCACTAGGCTACCAGGCGGGGGCGCCCCGCGCCTCCTACACGTCTTGGCTCAGGGGCTGCTTCCCCTGAACTGGGGCTGTGGGCGGGAGCCCAGACACGCAGGGGCAGGCCCCGCCACCTGCACACGTCTCTGCCGGGGAGGAGATCGCTAAGGAAATGACGTCTGTCAGGCACCTTCTGGGCGCTCACGGAGTCAGCCTCCGGGTGTGTGGGGCTGTGGAACCGAGCCAGGGGCCATGGGAGCCTGGTGCTCTCCGTGCTGTGCTGAGTCTGGGCTGCCATGCAACCGCTGGAGGAGCCCTGCTGGTGCCATTCCCTTCCCTATGACAGAGCTCTCATTGCTGGAGCCCTTGGCAGTGTGCAACCCACCGGCCCCTAAGTCCTCCGCAAGGACGCCTGGGGATTAGGTGCAAAGGCAAGGCAGGAGTGGAGCTGAGGCCAGGAAGGCGTCAGTATCGTCTCCCAGTCTCCCGCAGCCTGCTCCTTCCTGGTCAGGAAGCCTAGCAGAGAGGCAAGTCTGGGCAGGCTCGCCCAGGGCAGAGCAGCCTCACGCCAGGAACTCTGCCAGATCGGGCCTCTGAGCAGAGCTGGAGCTCTGCCGTCCTGGAGGTGCACTGGGCTCCGCCCAAGAAGTGATTGCAGCCGCACGGAGCTGGGCTGCCTCCTCTTCCCCCGAGGAGTCCGCCTCCCGCCTGCTGTGCACTAAGCTTCCAGGCGGGGGCGCCCCGCGCCCCCTACACGTCTTGGCTCAGGGGCTGCTTCCCCTGAGCTGGGGCTGTGGGCGGGAGCCCAACACGCAGGGGCAGGCCCCACCACCTGCACACGTCTCTGCTGGGGAGGAGAGCGCTAGGGAAATGACGTCTGTCAGGCAACTTCTGGGCGCCCACGGAGTCAGCCTCCGGGTGTGTGGGGCTGCAGACCACAGCCAGGGGACCTGTGAGACTTTTGCTCTCCGTGCGGCACTGAGTCTGGGCGGCCAAGCAACCGCTGGAGGAGCCCTTCACTTGCCCTCCCCTTCCCTCTAATAGAGACCTCACTGCTGGAGCGCTTGACAGTGTGCAACCCACCGGCCCCTAAGCCCTCCCCGAGGATGCCTGGGGACTGGGTGCAAAGGCAAGGCAGGAGCGGAGCTGACGCCAGGAAGGTGCCAGTGGCCTCTCCCAGCATCGCACAGCCTGCTCCTTCCTGGGCAGGAAGGCTAGCAGCGAGGCAAGCCTGGGCAAGTCTCGCACAGGGCAGAGCAGCCTCGCGCAAGGAACTTGACTAGATCCGGCCTCTGAGCAGAGCTGGAGCTCTGCCGTCCTGGAGGCGCACTCGGCTCCGCCCAAGCAGGGATGGCAGCTGCAAGCGGCTTGGCTCCCTCGACTCTTCCCAAGGAGGCTCGCTTCCCCGCGTACTGTGCACTTGGCTTCCAGGCAGGGACGCCCCGCGCCTCCTGCAGGTCTTGGCTCAGGGGCTGCTTCCCCTGAGCTGGGGCTGTGGGCGGGAGCCCAGACACGCAGGGGCAGGCCCCAACCGCCTGCACACGGCTCTGCTGGGGAGGAGAGCACTAGGGAAATGACGTCTGTCAGGCACCTTCTGGTCGCTCACGGAGTCAGCCTCCGGGTGTGTGCGGCTGCAGACCCCAGCCAGGGGCCCTTGGGAGCCAGGTGCTCTCCGTACTGTGCTGAGTCTGGGCGGCCAGGCAACCGCTGGAGGAGCCCTGCAGGTGCCATTCCCTTCCCTATGACAGAGCTCTCAGTGCTGGAGCCCTTGGCAGTGTGCAACCCACCGGCCCCTAAGCCCTCCCCAAGGAAGGCTGGGGCCTGGGTGCAAAGGCAAGGCAGGAGTGGAGCTGAGGCCAGGAAGGCGCCAGGAGCGTCTCCCAGTCTCGCGCAGCCTGCTCCTTCCTGGTCAGGAAAGCTAGCAGCAAGGCAAGTCTGGGCAAGGCTCGCCCACGGCAGAGCAGCCTCACGCCAGGAACTCTGCCAGATCGGGCCTCTGAGCAGAGCTGGAGCTCTGCCGTCCTGGAGGTGCACTGGGCCCCGCCCAAGAAGTGATTGCAGCCGCACGCAGCTGGGCTGCCTCCTCTTCCCCCGAGGAGTCCGCCTCCCGCCTGCTGTGCACTAAGCTTCCAGGCGGGGGCGCCCCGCGCCTCCTACACGTCTTGGCTCAGGGGCTGCTTCCCCTGAGCTGGGGCTGTGGGCGGGAGCCCAGACACGCAGGGGCAGGCCCCAACCACCTGCACACGGCTCTGCTGGGGAGGAGAGCACTAGGGAAATGACGTCTGTCAGTCACCATCTGTGCGCTCATGGAGTCAACCTCCGGGTGTGTGGGGCTGTGGAACCGAGCCAGGGGCCATGGGAGCCTGGTGCTCTCCGTGCTGTGCTGAGTCTGGGCGGCCAAGCAACTGCTGGAGGAGCACTGCACATCCCCTTCCCTTCCCTCTGACAGACCTCTCACTGCTGGAGCCCTTGGTAGTGTGAACCCTCCGGCCCCTAAGCCCTCCCCAAGGAAGCCTGGGGCAAAGGTGCAAAGGCAAGGCAGGAGCGGAGCTTATGCCAGGAAGGCGCCAGTGGCGTCTCTCAGCCTCGCCCAGCCTGCTCCTTCGTGGGCAGGAAGCCTAGCAGCCAGGCAAGTCTGGGCAAGGCTTGCCCAGGGCAGAGCAACCTCCCGCCAGGAACTCTGACAGTTCGGGCCTCTGAGCAGAGATGGAATTCTGCCAAAAGGGAGGCGCACTCGGAGCCGCCCAAGCAGGGCTTTCAGCCTCAGGCGGCTGGGCTGCCTCGTCTTGCCCCGAGGAGGCTCGCTTCCCCAGATGCTGTGCACTTGGCTTGCAGGCAGGGGCGCCACTCGCATGCTGCAGGTCTTGGCTAAGGGGCTGCTACCCCTGAGCTGGGGCTGTGGGCAGGAACCCAGACACGCAGGGGCAGGCCCCAACCACCTGCACACGTCTCTGCTGTGGAGGAGAGCGCTGGGGAAACTACGTCTGTCAGGCATCTGCTGGGCGGGCATGGAGTCAGCCTCCAGGAGTGCGGGGCTGCAGACCCCAGCCAGGGGCCCTGGGAGCCGGATGCTCTCCGTGCGGCACTGAGAATTGGCGGCCAAGCAACCGCCGGAGGAGCCCTGCACTTGCCCTTCCCTTCCCTCTCACAGAGCTCTCAGTGCTGGAGCCCTTGGCAGTGTGCAACACACCGGCCCCTAAGACCTCCCAAAGGACGTCTGGGGCCTAGTTGCAAAGGCAAGGCAGGAGGGGAGCTGATGCCAGGAAGGCGCCAGTGGCGTCTCCCAGCCACACGCAGCCTGCTCCTTCCTGGGCAGGAAGCCTAGCAGCCAGATAAGTCTGGGCAAGGCTCGCCCAGGGTAAAGCAGCCTGACGCCAGGAACTCTGCAAAATCGGGCCTCTGAGCAGAGCTGGAGCGATGCGTACTGGAGGCGCAATCGGCTCCGCCCAAGGAGGGCTTGCAGCCGCACGCGGCTGGGCTGCCTCCTCTTCCCCCGAGGAGTCCGCATTCCGCATGATGTGCACTAGGCTACCAGGCGGGGGCGCCCCGCGCCTCCTACACGTCTTGGCTCAGGGGCTGCTTCCCCTGAACTGGGGCTGTGGGCGGGAGCCCAGACACGCAGGGGCAGGCCCCGCCACCTGCACACGTCTCTGCCGGGGAGGAGATCGCTAAGGAAATGACGTCTGTCAGGCACCTTCTGGGCGCTCACGGAGTCAGCCTCCGGGTGTGTGGGGCTGTGGAACCGAGCCAGGGGCCATGGGAGCCTGGTGCTCTCCGTGCTGTGCTGAGTCTGGGCTGCCATGCAACCGCTGGAGGAGCCCTGCTGGTGCCATTCCCTTCCCTATGACAGAGCTCTCATTGCTGGAGCCCTTGGCAGTGTGCAACCCACCGGCCCCTAAGTCCTCCGCAAGGACGCCTGGGGATTAGGTGCAAAGGCAAGGCAGGAGTGGAGCTGAGGCCAGGAAGGCGTCAGTATCGTCTCCCAGTCTCCCGCAGCCTGCTCCTTCCTGGTCAGGAAGCCTAGCAGAGAGGCAAGTCTGGGCAGGCTCGCCCAGGGCAGAGCAGCCTCACGCCAGGAACTCTGCCAGATCGGGCCTCTGAGCAGAGCTGGAGCTCTGCCGTCCTGGAGGTGCACTGGGCTCCGCCCAAGAAGTGATTGCAGCCGCACGGAGCTGGGCTGCCTCCTCTTCCCCCGAGGAGTCCGCCTCCCGCCTGCTGTGCACTAAGCTTCCAGGCGGGGGCGCCCCGCGCCCCCTACACGTCTTGGCTCAGGGGCTGCTTCCCCTGAGCTGGGGCTGTGGGCGGGAGCCCAACACGCAGGGGCAGGCCCCACCACCTGCACACGTCTCTGCTGGGGAGGAGAGCGCTAGGGAAATGACGTCTGTCAGGCAACTTCTGGGCGCCCACGGAGTCAGCCTCCGGGTGTGTGGGGCTGCAGACCACAGCCAGGGGACCTGTGAGACTTTTGCTCTCCGTGCGGCACTGAGTCTGGGCGGCCAAGCAACCGCTGGAGGAGCCCTTCACTTGCCCTCCCCTTCCCTCTAATAGAGACCTCACTGCTGGAGCGCTTGACAGTGTGCAACCCACCGGCCCCTAAGCCCTCCCCGAGGATGCCTGGGGACTGGGTGCAAAGGCAAGGCAGGAGCGGAGCTGACGCCAGGAAGGTGCCAGTGGCCTCTCCCAGCATCGCACAGCCTGCTCCTTCCTGGGCAGGAAGGCTAGCAGCGAGGCAAGCCTGGGCAAGTCTCGCACAGGGCAGAGCAGCCTCGCGCAAGGAACTTGACTAGATCCGGCCTCTGAGCAGAGCTGGAGCTCTGCCGTCCTGGAGGCGCACTCGGCTCCGCCCAAGCAGGGATGGCAGCTGCAAGCGGCTTGGCTCCCTCGACTCTTCCCAAGGAGGCTCGCTTCCCCGCGTACTGTGCACTTGGCTTCCAGGCAGGGACGCCCCGCGCCTCCTGCAGGTCTTGGCTCAGGGGCTGCTTCCCCTGAGCTGGGGCTGTGGGCGGGAGCCCAGACACGCAGGGGCAGGCCCCAACCGCCTGCACACGGCTCTGCTGGGGAGGAGAGCACTAGGGAAATGACGTCTGTCAGGCACCTTCTGGTCGCTCACGGAGTCAGCCTCCGGGTGTGTGCGGCTGCAGACCCCAGCCAGGGGCCCTTGGGAGCCAGGTGCTCTCCGTACTGTGCTGAGTCTGGGCGGCCAGGCAACCGCTGGAGGAGCCCTGCAGGTGCCATTCCCTTCCCTATGACAGAGCTCTCAGTGCTGGAGCCCTTGGCAGTGTGCAACCCACCGGCCCCTAAGCCCTCCCCAAGGAAGGCTGGGGCCTGGGTGCAAAGGCAAGGCAGGAGTGGAGCTGAGGCCAGGAAGGCGCCAGGAGCGTCTCCCAGTCTCGCGCAGCCTGCTCCTTCCTGGTCAGGAAAGCTAGCAGCAAGGCAAGTCTGGGCAAGGCTCGCCCACGGCAGAGCAGCCTCACGCCAGGAACTCTGCCAGATCGGGCCTCTGAGCAGAGCTGGAGCTCTGCCGTCCTGGAGGTGCACTGGGCCCCGCCCAAGAAGTGATTGCAGCCGCACGCAGCTGGGCTGCCTCCTCTTCCCCCGAGGAGTCCGCCTCCCGCCTGCTGTGCACTAAGCTTCCAGGCGGGGGCGCCCCGCGCCTCCTACACGTCTTGGCTCAGGGGCTGCTTCCCCTGAGCTGGGGCTGTGGGCGGGAGCCCAGACACGCAGGGGCAGGCCCCAACCACCTGCACACGGCTCTGCTGGGGAGGAGAGCACTAGGGAAATGACGTCTGTCAGTCACCATCTGTGCGCTCATGGAGTCAACCTCCGGGTGTGTGGGGCTGTGGAACCGAGCCAGGGGCCATGGGAGCCTGGTGCTCTCCGTGCTGTGCTGAGTCTGGGCGGCCAAGCAACTGCTGGAGGAGCACTGCACATCCCCTTCCCTTCCCTCTGACAGACCTCTCACTGCTGGAGCCCTTGGTAGTGTGAACCCTCCGGCCCCTAAGCCCTCCCCAAGGAAGCCTGGGGCAAAGGTGCAAAGGCAAGGCAGGAGCGGAGCTTATGCCAGGAAGGCGCCAGTGGCGTCTCTCAGCCTCGCCCAGCCTGCTCCTTCGTGGGCAGGAAGCCTAGCAGCCAGGCAAGTCTGGGCAAGGCTTGCCCAGGGCAGAGCAACCTCCCGCCAGGAACTCTGACAGTTCGGGCCTCTGAGCAGAGATGGAATTCTGCCAAAAGGGAGGCGCACTCGGAGCCGCCCAAGCAGGGCTTTCAGCCTCAGGCGGCTGGGCTGCCTCGTCTTGCCCCGAGGAGGCTCGCTTCCCCAGATGCTGTGCACTTGGCTTGCAGGCAGGGGCGCCACTCGCATGCTGCAGGTCTTGGCTAAGGGGCTGCTACCCCTGAGCTGGGGCTGTGGGCAGGAACCCAGACACGCAGGGGCAGGCCCCAACCACCTGCACACGTCTCTGCTGTGGAGGAGAGCGCTGGGGAAACTACGTCTGTCAGGCATCTGCTGGGCGGGCATGGAGTCAGCCTCCAGGAGTGCGGGGCTGCAGACCCCAGCCAGGGGCCCTGGGAGCCGGATGCTCTCCGTGCGGCACTGAGAATTGGCGGCCAAGCAACCGCCGGAGGAGCCCTGCACTTGCCCTTCCCTTCCCTCTGACAGAGCTCTCACTGCTGGAGCCCTTGGCAGTGTGCAACACACCGGCCCCTAAGACCTCCCAAAGGACGTCTGGGGCCTAGTTGCAAAGGCAAGGCAGGAGGGGAGCTGATGCCAGGAAGGCGCCAGTGGCGTCTCCCAGCCACACGCAGCCTGCTCCTTCCTGGGCAGGAAGCCTAGCAGCCAGATAAGTCTGGGCAAGGCTCGCCCAGGGTAAAGCAGCCTGACGCCAGGAACTCTGCAAAATCGGGCCTCTGAGCAGAGCTGGAGCGATGCGTACTGGAGGCGCAATCGGCTCCGCCCAAGGAGGGCTTGCAGCCGCACGCGGCTGGGCTGCCTCCTCTTCCCCCGAGGAGTCCGCATTCCGCATGATGTGCACTAGGCTACCAGGCGGGGGCGCCCCGCGCCTCCTACAGGTCTTGGCTCAGGGGCTGCTTCCCCTGAACTGGGGCTGTGGGCGGGAGCCCAGACACGCAGGGGCAGGCCCCGCCACCTGCACACGTCTCTGCCGGGGAGGAGATCGCTAAGGAAATGACGTCTGTCAGGCACCTTCTGGGCGCTCACGGAGTCAGCCTCCGGGTGTGTGGGGCTGTGGAACCGAGCCAGGGGCCATGGGAGCCTGGTGCTCTCCGTGCTGTGCTGAGTCTGGGCTGCCATGCAACCGCTGGAGGAGCCCTGCTGGTGCCATTCCCTTCCCTATGACAGAGCTCTCATTGCTGGAGCCCTTGGCAGTGTGCAACCCACCGGCCCCTAAGTCCTCCGCAAGGACGCCTGGGGATTAGGTGCAAAGGCAAGGCAGGAGTGGAGCTGAGGCCAGGAAGGCGTCAGTATCGTCTCCCAGTCTCCCGCAGCCTGCTCCTTCCTGGTCAGGAAGCCTAGCAGAGAGGCAAGTCTGGGCAGGCTCGCCCAGGGCAGAGCAGCCTCACGCCAGGAACTCTGCCAGATCGGGCCTCTGAGCAGAGCTGGAGCTCTGCCGTCCTGGAGGTGCACTGGGCTCCGCCCAAGAAGTGATTGCAGCCGCACGGAGCTGGGCTGCCTCCTCTTCCCCCGAGGAGTCCGCCTCCCGCCTGCTGTGCACTAAGCTTCCAGGCGGGGGCGCCCCGCGCCCCCTACACGTCTTGGCTCAGGGGCTGCTTCCCCTGAGCTGGGGCTGTGGGCGGGAGCCCAACACGCAGGGGCAGGCCCCACCACCTGCACACGTCTCTGCTGGGGAGGAGAGCGCTAGGGAAATGACGTCTGTCAGGCAACTTCTGGGCGCCCACGGAGTCAGCCTCCGGGTGTGTGGGGCTGCAGACCACAGCCAGGAGACCTGTGAGACTTTTGCTCTCCGTGTGGCACTGAGTCTGGGCGGCCAAGCAACCGCTGGAGGAGCCCTTCACTTGCCCTCCCCTTCCCTCTAATAGAGACCTCACTGCTGGAGCGCTTGACAGTGTGCAACCCACCGGCCCCTAAGCCCTCCCCGAGGATGCCTGGGGACTGGGTGCAAAGGCAAGGCAGGAGCGGAGCTGACGCCAGGAAGGTGCCAGTGGCCTCTCCCAGCATCGCACAGCCTGCTCCTTCCTGGGCAGGAAGGCTAGCAGCGAGGCAAGCCTGGGCAAGTCTCGCACAGGGCAGAGCAGCCTCGCGCAAGGAACTTGACTAGATCCGGCCTCTGAGCAGAGCTGGAGCTCTGCCGTCCTGGAGGCGCACTCGGCTCCGCCCAAGCAGGGATGGCAGCTGCAAGCGGCTTGGCTCCCTCGACTCTTCCCAAGGAGGCTCGCTTCCCCGCGTACTGTGCACTTGGCTTCCAGGCAGGGACGCCCCGCGCCTCCTGCAGGTCTTGGCTCAGGGGCTGCTTCCCCTGAGCTGGGGCTGTGGGCGGGAGCCCAGACACGCAGGGGCAGGCCCCAACCGCCTGCACACGGCTCTGCTGGGGAGGAGAGCACTAGGGAAATGACGTCTGTCAGGCACCTTCTGGTCGCTCACGGAGTCAGCCTCCGGGTGTGTGCGGCTGCAGACCCCAGCCAGGGGCCCTTGGGAGCCAGGTGCTCTCCGTACTGTGCTGAGTCTGGGCGGCCAGGCAACCGCTGGAGGAGCCCTGCAGGTGCCATTCCCTTCCCTATGACAGAGCTCTCAGTGCTGGAGCCCTTGGCAGTGTGCAACCCACCGGCCCCTAAGCCCTCCCCAAGGAAGGCTGGGGCCTGGGTGCAAAGGCAAGGCAGGAGTGGAGCTGAGGCCAGGAAGGCGCCAGGAGCGTCTCCCAGTCTCGCGCAGCCTGCTCCTTCCTGGTCAGGAAAGCTAGCAGCAAGGCAAGTCTGGGCAAGGCTCGCCCACGGCAGAGCAGCCTCACGCCAGGAACTCTGCCAGATCGGGCCTCTGAGCAGAGCTGGAGCTCTGCCGTCCTGGAGGTGCACTGGGCCCCGCCCAAGAAGTGATTGCAGCCGCACGCAGCTGGGCTGCCTCCTCTTCCCCCGAGGAGTCCGCCTCCCGCCTGCTGTGCACTAAGCTTCCAGGCGGGGGCGCCCCGCGCCTCCTACACGTCTTGGCTCAGGGGCTGCTTCCCCTGAGCTGGGGCTGTGGGCGGGAGCCCAGACACGCAGGGGCAGGCCCCAACCACCTGCACACGGCTCTGCTGGGGAGGAGAGCACTAGGGAAATGACGTCTGTCAGTCACCATCTGTGCGCTCATGGAGTCAACCTCCGGGTGTGTGGGGCTGTGGAACCGAGCCAGGGGCCATGGGAGCCTGGTGCTCTCCGTGCTGTGCTGAGTCTGGGCAGCCAAGCAACTGCTGGAGGAGCACTGCACATCCCCTTCCCTTCCCTCTGACAGACCTCTCACTGCTGGAGCCCTTGGTAGTGTGAACCCTCCGGCCCCTAAGCCCTCCCCAAGGAAGCCTGGGGCAAAGGTGCAAAGGCAAGGCAGGAGCGGAGCTTATGCCAGGAAGGCGCCAGTGGCGTCTCTCAGCCTCGCCCAGCCTGCTCCTTCGTGGGCAGGAAGCCTAGCAGCCAGGCAAGTCTGGGCAAGGCTTGCCCAGGGCAGAGCAACCTCCCGCCAGGAACTCTGACAGTTCGGGCCTCTGAGCAGAGATGGAATTCTGCCAAAAGGGAGGCGCACTCGGAGCCGCCCAAGCAGGGCTTTCAGCCTCAGGCGGCTGGGCTGCCTCGACTTGCCCCGAGGAGGCTCGCTTCCCCAGATGCTGTGCACTTGGCTTGCAGGCAGGGGCGCCACTCGCATGCTGCAGGTCTTGGCTAAGGGGCTGCTACCCCTGAGCTGGGGCTGTGGGCAGGAACCCAGACACGCAGGGGCAGGCCCCAACCACCTGCACACGTCTCTGCTGTGGAGGAGAGCGCTGGGGAAACTACGTCTGTCAGGCATCTGCTGGGCGGGCATGGAGTCAGCCTCCAGGAGTGCGGGGCTGCAGACCCCAGCCAGGGGCCCTGGGAGCCGGATGCTCTCCGTGCGGCACTGAGAATTGGCGGCCAAGCAACCGCCGGAGGAGCCCTGCACTTGCCCTTCCCTTCCCTCTGACAGAGCTCTCACTGCTGGAGCCCTTGGCAGTGTGCAACACACCGGCCCCTAAGACCTCCCAAAGGACGTCTGGGGCCTAGTTGCAAAGGCAAGGCAGGAGGGGAGCTGATGCCAGGAAGGCGCCAGTGGCGTCTCCCAGCCACACGCAGCCTGCTCCTTCCTGGGCAGGAAGCCTAGCAGCCAGATAAGTCTGGGCAAGGCTCGCCCAGGGTAAAGCAGCCTGACGCCAGGAACTCTGCAAAATCGGGCCTCTGAGCAGAGCTGGAGCGATGCGTACTGGAGGCGCAATCGGCTCCGCCCAAGGAGGGCTTGCAGCCGCACGCGGCTGGGCTGCCTCCTCTTCCCCCGAGGAGTCCGCATTCCGCATGATGTGCACTAGGCTACCAGGCGGGGGCGCCCCGCGCCTCCTACACGTCTTGGCTCAGGGGCTGCTTCCCCTGAACTGGGGCTGTGGGCGGGAGCCCAGACACGCAGGGGCAGGCCCCGCCACCTGCACACGTCTCTGCCGGGGAGGAGATCGCTAAGGAAATGACGTCTGTCAGGCACCTTCTGGGCGCTCACGGAGTCAGCCTCCGGGTGTGTGGGGCTGTGGAACCGAGCCAGGGGCCATGGGAGCCTGGTGCTCTCCGTGCTGTGCTGAGTCTGGGCTGCCATGCAACCGCTGGAGGAGCCCTGCTGGTGCCATTCCCTTCCCTATGACAGAGCTCTCATTGCTGGAGCCCTTGGCAGTGTGCAACCCACCGGCCCCTAAGTCCTCCGCAAGGACGCCTGGGGATTAGGTGCAAAGGCAAGGCAGGAGTGGAGCTGAGGCCAGGAAGGCGTCAGTATCGTCTCCCAGTCTCCCGCAGCCTGCTCCTTCCTGGTCAGGAAGCCTAGCAGAGAGGCAAGTCTGGGCAGGCTCGCCCAGGGCAGAGCAGCCTCACGCCAGGAACTCTGCCAGATCGGGCCTCTGAGCAGAGCTGGAGCTCTGCCGTCCTGGAGGTGCACTGGGCTCCGCCCAAGAAGTGATTGCAGCCGCACGGAGCTGGGCTGCCTCCTCTTCCCCCGAGGAGTCCGCCTCCCGCCTGCTGTGCACTAAGCTTCCAGGCGGGGGCGCCCCGCGCCCCCTACACGTCTTGGCTCAGGGGCTGCTTCCCCTGAGCTGGGGCTGTGGGCGGGAGCCCAACACGCAGGGGCAGGCCCCACCACCTGCACACGTCTCTGCTGGGGAGGAGAGCGCTAGGGAAATGACGTCTGTCAGGCAACTTCTGGGCGCCCACGGAGTCAGCCTCCGGGTGTGTGGGGCTGCAGACCACAGCCAGGGGACCTGTGAGACTTTTGCTCTCCGTGCGGCACTGAGTCTGGGCGGCCAAGCAACCGCTGGAGGAGCCCTTCACTTGCCCTCCCCTTCCCTCTAATAGAGACCTCACTGCTGGAGCGCTTGACAGTGTGCAACCCACCGGCCCCTAAGCCCTCCCCGAGGATGCCTGGGGACTGGGTGCAAAGGCAAGGCAGGAGCGGAGCTGACGCCAGGAAGGTGCCAGTGGCCTCTCCCAGCATCGCACAGCCTGCTCCTTCCTGGGCAGGAAGGCTAGCAGCGAGGCAAGCCTGGGCAAGTCTCGCACAGGGCAGAGCAGCCTCGCGCAAGGAACTTGACTAGATCCGGCCTCTGAGCAGAGCTGGAGCTCTGCCGTCCTGGAGGCGCACTCGGCTCCGCCCAAGCAGGGATGGCAGCTGCAAGCGGCTTGGCTCCCTCGACTCTTCCCAAGGAGGCTCGCTTCCCCGCGTACTGTGCACTTGGCTTCCAGGCAGGGACGCCCCGCGCCTCCTGCAGGTCTTGGCTCAGGGGCTGCTTCCCCTGAGCTGGGGCTGTGGGCGGGAGCCCAGACACGCAGGGGCAGGCCCCAACCGCCTGCACACGGCTCTGCTGGGGAGGAGAGCACTAGGGAAATGACGTCTGTCAGGCACCTTCTGGTCGCTCACGGAGTCAGCCTCCGGGTGTGTGCGGCTGCAGACCCCAGCCAGGGGCCCTTGGGAGCCAGGTGCTCTCCGTACTGTGCTGAGTCTGGGCGGCCAGGCAACCGCTGGAGGAGCCCTGCAGGTGCCATTCCCTTCCCTATGACAGAGCTCTCAGTGCTGGAGCCCTTGGCAGTGTGCAACCCACCGGCCCCTAAGCCCTCCCCAAGGAAGGCTGGGGCCTGGGTGCAAAGGCAAGGCAGGAGTGGAGCTGAGGCCAGGAAGGCGCCAGGAGCGTCTCCCAGTCTCGCGCAGCCTGCTCCTTCCTGGTCAGGAAAGCTAGCAGCAAGGCAAGTCTGGGCAAGGCTCGCCCACGGCAGAGCAGCCTCACGCCAGGAACTCTGCCAGATCGGGCCTCTGAGCAGAGCTGGAGCTCTGCCGTCCTGGAGGTGCACTGGGCCCCGCCCAAGAAGTGATTGCAGCCGCACGCAGCTGGGCTGCCTCCTCTTCCCCCGAGGAGTCCGCCTCCCGCCTGCTGTGCACTAAGCTTCCAGGCGGGGGCGCCCCGCGCCTCCTACACGTCTTGGCTCAGGGGCTGCTTCCCCTGAGCTGGGGCTGTGGGCGGGAGCCCAGACACGCAGGGGCAGGCCCCAACCACCTGCACACGGCTCTGCTGGGGAGGAGAGCACTAGGGAAATGACGTCTGTCAGTCACCATCTGTGCGCTCATGGAGTCAACCTCCGGGTGTGTGGGGCTGTGGAACCGAGCCAGGGGCCATGGGAGCCTGGTGCTCTCCGTGCTGTGCTGAGTCTGGGCAGCCAAGCAACTGCTGGAGGAGCACTGCACATCCCCTTCCCTTCCCTCTGACAGACCTCTCACTGCTGGAGCCCTTGGTAGTGTGAACCCTCCGGCCCCTAAGCCCTCCCCAAGGAAGCCTGGGGCAAAGGTGCAAAGGCAAGGCAGGAGCGGAGCTTATGCCAGGAAGGCGCCAGTGGCGTCTCTCAGCCTCGCCCAGCCTGCTCCTTCGTGGGCAGGAAGCCTAGCAGCCAGGCAAGTCTGGGCAAGGCTTGCCCAGGGCAGAGCAACCTCCCGCCAGGAACTCTGACAGTTCGGGCCTCTGAGCAGAGATGGAATTCTGCCAAAAGGGAGGCGCACTCGGAGCCGCCCAAGCAGGGCTTTCAGCCTCAGGCGGCTGGGCTGCCTCATCTTGCCCCGAGGAGGCTCGCTTCCCCAGATGCTGTGCACTTGGCTTGCAGGCAGGGGCGCCACTCGCATGCTGCAGGTCTTGGCTAAGGGGCTGCTACCCCTGAGCTGGGGCTGTGGGCAGGAACCCAGACACGCAGGGGCAGGCCCCAACCACCTGCACACGTCTCTGCTGTGGAGGAGAGCGCTGGGGAAACTACGTCTGTCAGGCATCTGCTGGGCGGGCATGGAGTCAGCCTCCAGGAGTGCGGGGCTGCAGACCACAGCCAGGGGCCCTGGGAGCCGGATGCTCTCCGTGCGGCACTGAGAATTGGCGGCCAAGCAACCGCCGGAGGAGCCCTGCACTTGCCCTTCCCTTCCCTCTGACAGAGCTCTCAGTGCTGGAGCCCTTGGCAGTGTGCAACACACCGGCCCCTAAGACCTCCCAAAGGACGTCTGGGGCCTAGTTGCAAAGGCAAGGCAGGAGGGGAGCTGATGCCAGGAAGGCGCCAGTGGCGTCTCCCAGCCACACGCAGCCTGCTCCTTCCTGGGCAGGAAGCCTAGCAGCCAGATAAGTCTGGGCAAGGCTCGCCCAGGGTAAAGCAGCCTGACGCCAGGAACTCTGCAAAATCGGGCCTCTGAGCAGAGCTGGAGCGATGCGTACTGGAGGCGCAATCGGCTCCGCCCAAGGAGGGCTTGCAGCCGCACGCGGCTGGGCTGCCTCCTCTTCCCCCGAGGAGTCCGCATTCCGCATGATGTGCACTAGGCTACCAGGCGGGGGCGCCCCGCGCCTCCTACACGTCTTGGCTCAGGGGCTGCTTCCCCTGAACTGGGGCTGTGGGCGGGAGCCCAGACACGCAGGGGCAGGCCCCGCCACCTGCACACGTCTCTGCCGGGGAGGAGATCGCTAAGGAAATGACGTCTGTCAGGCACCTTCTGGGCGCTCACGGAGTCAGCCTCCGGGTGTGTGGGGCTGTGGAACCGAGCCAGGGGCCATGGGAGCCTGGTGCTCTCCGTGCTGTGCTGAGTCTGGGCTGCCATGCAACCGCTGGAGGAGCCCTGCTGGTGCCATTCCCTTCCCTATGACAGAGCTCTCATTGCTGGAGCCCTTGGCAGTGTGCAACCCACCGGCCCCTAAGTCCTCCGCAAGGACGCCTGGGGATTAGGTGCAAAGGCAAGGCAGGAGTGGAGCTGAGGCCAGGAAGGCGTCAGTATCGTCTCCCAGTCTCCCGCAGCCTGCTCCTTCCTGGTCAGGAAGCCTAGCAGAGAGGCAAGTCTGGGCAGGCTCGCCCAGGGCAGAGCAGCCTCACGCCAGGAACTCTGCCAGATCGGGCCTCTGAGCAGAGCTGGAGCTCTGCCGTCCTGGAGGTGCACTGGGCTCCGCCCAAGAAGTGATTGCAACCGCACGGAGCTGGGCTGCATCCTCTTCCCCCGAGGAGTCCGCCTCCCGCCTGCTGTGCACTAAGCTTCCAGGCGGGGGCGCCCCGCGCCTCCTACACGTCTTGGCTCAGGGGCTGCTTCCCCTGAGCTGGGGCTGTGGGCGGGAGCCCAACACGCAGGGGCAGGCTCCACCACCTGCACACGTCTCTGCTGGGGAGGAGAGCGCTAGGGAAATGACGTCTGTCAGGCAACTTCTGGGCGCCCACGGAGTCAGCCTCCGGGTGTGTGGGGCTGCAGACCACAGCCAGGGGACCTGTGAGATTTTGCTCTCCGAGCGGCACTGAGTCTGGGCGGCCAAGCAACCGCTGGAGGAGCCCTTCACTTGCCCTCCCCTTCCCTCTAATAGAGACCTCACTGCTGGAGCGCTTGACAGTGTGCAACCCACCGGCCCCTAAGCCCTCCCCGAGGACGCCTGGGGACTGGGTGCAAAGGCAAGGCAGGAGCGGAGCTGACGCCAGGAAGGTGCCAGTGGCCTCTCCCAGCATCGCACAGCCTGCTCCTTCCTGGGCAGGAAGGCTAGCAGCGAGGCAAGCCTGGGCAAGTCTCGCACAGGGCAGAGCAGCCTCGCGCAAGGAACTTGACTAGATCCGGCCTCTGAGCAGAGCTGGAGCTCTGCCGTCCTGGAGGCGCACTCGGCTCCGCCCAAGCAGGGATGGCAGCTGCAAGCGGCTTGGCTCCCTCGACTCTTCCCAAGGAGGCTCGCTTCCCCGCGTACTGTGCACTTGGCTTCCAGGCAGGGACGCCCCGCGCCTCCTGCAGGTCTTGGCTCAGGGGCTGCTTCCCCTGAGCTGGGGCTGTGGGCGGGAGCCCAGACACGCAGGGGCAGGCCCCAACCGCCTGCACACGGCTCTGCTGGGGAGGAGAGCACTAGGGAAATGACGTCTGTCAGGCACCTTCTGGTCGCTCACGGAGTCAGCCTCCGGGTGTGTGCGGCTGCAGACCCCAGCCAGGGGCCCTTGGGAGCCAGGTGCTCTCCGTACTGTGCTGAGTCTGGGCGGCCAGGCAACCGCTGGAGGAGCCCTGCAGGTGCCATTCCCTTCCCTATGACAGAGCTCTCAGTGCTGGAGCCCTTGGCAGTGTGCAACCCACCGGCCCCTAAGCCCTCCCCAAGGAAGGCTGGGGCCTGGGTGCAAAGGCAAGGCAGGAGTGGAGCTGAGGCCAGGAAGGCGCCAGGAGCGTCTCCCAGTCTCGCGCAGCCTGCTCCTTCCTGGTCAGGAAAGCTAGCAGCAAGGCAAGTCTGGGCAAGGCTCGCCCACGGCAGAGCAGCCTCACGCCAGGAACTCTGCCAGATCGGGCCTCTGAGCAGAGCTGGAGCTCTGCCGTCCTGGAGGTGCACTGGGCCCCGCCCAAGAAGTGATTGCAGCCGCACGCAGCTGGGCTGCCTCCTCTTCCCCCGAGGAGTCCGCCTCCCGCCTGCTGTGCACTAAGCTTCCAGGCGGGGGCGCCCCGCGCCTCCTACACGTCTTGGCTCAGGGGCTGCTTCCCCTGAGCTGGGGCTGTGGGCGGGAGCCCAGACACGCAGGGGCAGGCCCCAACCACCTGCACACGGCTCTGCTGGGGAGGAGAGCACTAGGGAAATGACGTCTGTCAGTCACCATCTGTGCGCTCATGGAGTCAACCTCCGGGTGTGTGGGGCTGTGGAACCGAGCCAGGGGCCATGGGAGCCTGGTGCTCTCCGTGCTGTGCTGAGTCTGGGCGGCCAAGCAACTGCTGGAGGAGCACTGCACATCCCCTTCCCTTCCCTCTGACAGACCTCTCACTGCTGGAGCCCTTGGTAGTGTGAACCCTCCGGCCCCTAAGCCCTCCCCAAGGAAGCCTGGGGCAAAGGTGCAAAGGCAAGGCAGGAGCGGAGCTTATGCCAGGAAGGCGCCAGTGGCGTCTCTCAGCCTCGCCCAGCCTGCTCCTTCGTGGGCAGGAAGCCTAGCAGCCAGGCAAGTCTGGGCAAGGCTTGCCCAGGGCAGAGCAACCTCCCGCCAGGAACTCTGACAGTTCGGGCCTCTGAGCAGAGATGGAATTCTGCCGAAAGGGAGGCGCACTCGGAGCCGCCCAAGCAGGGCTTTCAGCCTCAGGCGGCTGGGCTGCCTCGTCTTGCCCCGAGGAGGCTCGCTTCCCCAGATGCTGTGCACTTGGCTTGCAGGCAGGGGCGCCACTCGCATGCTGCAGGTCTTGGCTAAGGGGCTGCTACCCCTGAGCTGGGGCTGTGGGCAGGAACCCAGACACGCAGGGGCAGGCCCCAACCACCTGCACACGTCTCTGCTGTGGAGGAGAGCGCTGGGGAAACTACGTCTGTCAGGCATCTGCTGGGCGGGCATGGAGTCAGCCTCCAGGAGTGCGGGGCTGCAGACCACAGCCAGGGGCCCTGGGAGCCGGATGCTCTCCGTGCGGCACTGAGAATTGGCGGCCAAGCAACCGCCGGAGGAGCCCTGCACTTGCCCTTCCCTTCCCTCTGACAGAGCTCTCAGTGCTGGAGCCCTTGGCAGTGTGCAACACACCGGCCCCTAAGACCTCCCAAAGGACGTCTGGGGCCTAGTTGCAAAGGCAAGGCAGGAGGGGAGCTGATGCCAGGAAGGCGCCAGTGGCGTCTCCCAGCCACACGCAGCCTGCTCCTTCCTGGGCAGGAAGCCTAGCAGCCAGATAAGTCTGGGCAAGGCTCGCCCAGGGTAAAGCAGCCTGACGCCAGGAACTCTGCAAAATCGGGCCTCTGAGCAGAGCTGGAGCGATGCGTACTGGAGGCGCAATCGGCTCCGCCCAAGGAGGGCTTGCAGCCGCACGCGGCTGGGCTGCCTCCTCTTCCCCCGAGGAGTCCGCATTCCGCATGATGTGCACTAGGCTACCAGGCGGGGGCGCCCCGCGCCTCCTACACGTCTTGGCTCAGGGGCTGCTTCCCCTGAACTGGGGCTGTGGGCGGGAGCCCAGACACGCAGGGGCAGGCCCCGCCACCTGCACACGTCTCTGCCGGGGAGGAGATCGCTAAGGAAATGACGTCTGTCAGGCACCTTCTGGGCGCTCACGGAGTCAGCCTCCGGGTGTGTGGGGCTGTGGAACCGAGCCAGGGGCCATGGGAGCCTGGTGCTCTCCGTGCTGTGCTGAGTCTGGGCTGCCATGCAACCGCTGGAGGAGCCCTGCTGGTGCCATTCCCTTCCCTATGACAGAGCTCTCATTGCTGGAGCCCTTGGCAGTGTGCAACCCACCGGCCCCTAAGTCCTCCGCAAGGACGCCTGGGGATTAGGTGCAAAGGCAAGGCAGGAGTGGAGCTGAGGCCAGGAAGGCGTCAGTATCGTCTCCCAGTCTCCCGCAGCCTGCTCCTTCCTGGTCAGGAAGCCTAGCAGAGAGGCAAGTCTGGGCAGGCTCGCCCAGGGCAGAGCAGCCTCACGCCAGGAACTCTGCCAGATCGGGCCTCTGAGCAGAGCTGGAGCTCTGCCGTCCTGGAGGTGCACTGGGCTCCGCCCAAGAAGTGATTGCAACCGCACGGAGCTGGGCTGCATCCTCTTCCCCCGAGGAGTCCGCCTCCCGCCTGCTGTGCACTAAGCTTCCAGGCGGGGGCGCCCCGCGCCTCCTACACGTCTTGGCTCAGGGGCTGCTTCCCCTGAGCTGGGGCTGTGGGCGGGAGCCCAACACGCAGGGGCAGGCTCCACCACCTGCACACGTCTCTGCTGGGGAGGAGAGCGCTAGGGAAATGACGTCTGTCAGGCAACTTCTGGGCGCCCACGGAGTCAGCCTCCGGGTGTGTGGGGCTGCAGACCACAGCCAGGGGACCTGTGAGATTTTGCTCTCCGAGCGGCACTGAGTCTGGGCGGCCAAGCAACCGCTGGAGGAGCCCTTCACTTGCCCTCCCCTTCCCTCTAATAGAGACCTCACTGCTGGAGCGCTTGACAGTGTGCAACCCACCGGCCCCTAAGCCCTCCCCGAGGACGCCTGGGGACTGGGTGCAAAGGCAAGGCAGGAGCGGAGCTGACGCCAGGAAGGTGCCAGTGGCCTCTCCCAGCATCGCACAGCCTGCTCCTTCCTGGGCAGGAAGGCTAGCAGCGAGGCAAGCCTGGGCAAGTCTCGCACAGGGCAGAGCAGCCTCGCGCAAGGAACTTGACTAGATCCGGCCTCTGAGCAGAGCTGGAGCTCTGCCGTCCTGGAGGCGCACTCGGCTCCGCCCAAGCAGGGATGGCAGCTGCAAGCGGCTTGGCTCCCTCGACTCTTCCCAAGGAGGCTCGCTTCCCCGCGTACTGTGCACTTGGCTTCCAGGCAGGGACGCCCCGCGCCTCCTGCAGGTCTTGGCTCAGGGGCTGCTTCCCCTGAGCTGGGGCTGTGGGCGGGAGCCCAGACACGCAGGGGCAGGCCCCAACCGCCTGCACACGGCTCTGCTGGGGAGGAGAGCACTAGGGAAATGACGTCTGTCAGGCACCTTCTGGTCGCTCACGGAGTCAGCCTCCGGGTGTGTGCGGCTGCAGACCCCAGCCAGGGGCCCTTGGGAGCCAGGTGCTCTCCGTACTGTGCTGAGTCTGGGCGGCCAGGCAACCGCTGGAGGAGCCCTGCAGGTGCCATTCCCTTCCCTATGACAGAGCTCTCAGTGCTGGAGCCCTTGGCAGTGTGCAACCCACCGGCCCCTAAGCCCTCCCCAAGGAAGGCTGGGGCCTGGGTGCAAAGGCAAGGCAGGAGTGGAGCTGAGGCCAGGAAGGCGCCAGGAGCGTCTCCCAGTCTCGCGCAGCCTGCTCCTTCCTGGTCAGGAAAGCTAGCAGCAAGGCAAGTCTGGGCAAGGCTCGCCCACGGCAGAGCAGCCTCACGCCAGGAACTCTGCCAGATCGGGCCTCTGAGCAGAGCTGGAGCTCTGCCGTCCTGGAGGTGCACTGGGCCCCGCCCAAGAAGTGATTGCAGCCGCACGCAGCTGGGCTGCCTCCTCTTCCCCCGAGGAGTCCGCCTCCCGCCTGCTGTGCACTAAGCTTCCAGGCGGGGGCGCCCCGCGCCTCCTACACGTCTTGGCTCAGGGGCTGCTTCCCCTGAGCTGGGGCTGTGGGCGGGAGCCCAGACACGCAGGGGCAGGCCCCAACCACCTGCACACGGCTCTGCTGGGGAGGAGAGCACTAGGGAAATGACGTCTGTCAGTCACCATCTGTGCGCTCATGGAGTCAACCTCCGGGTGTGTGGGGCTGTGGAACCGAGCCAGGGGCCATGGGAGCCTGGTGCTCTCCGTGCTGTGCTGAGTCTGGGCAGCCAAGCAACTGCTGGAGGAGCACTGCACATCCCCTTCCCTTCCCTCTGACAGACCTCTCACTGCTGGAGCCCTTGGTAGTGTGAACCCTCCGGCCCCTAAGCCCTCCCCAAGGAAGCCTGGGGCAAAGGTGCAAAGGCAAGGCAGGAGCGGAGCTTATGCCAGGAAGGCGCCAGTGGCGTCTCTCAGCCTCGCCCAGCCTGCTCCTTCGTGGGCAGGAAGCCTAGCAGCCAGGCAAGTCTGGGCAAGGCTTGCCCAGGGCAGAGCAACCTCCCGCCAGGAACTCTGACAGTTCGGGCCTCTGAGCAGAGATGGAATTCTGCCGAAAGGGAGGCGCACTCGGAGCCGCCCAAGCAGGGCTTTCAGCCTCAGGCGGCTGGGCTGCCTCGTCTTGCCCCGAGGAGGCTCGCTTCCCCAGATGCTGTGCACTTGGCTTGCAGGCAGGGGCGCCACTCGCATGCTGCAGGTCTTGGCTAAGGGGCTGCTACCCCTGAGCTGGGGCTGTGGGCAGGAACCCAGACACGCAGGGGCAGGCCCCAACCACCTGCACACGTCTCTGCTGTGGAGGAGAGCGCTGGGGAAACTACGTCTGTCAGGCATCTGCTGGGCGGGCATGGAGTCAGCCTCCAGGAGTGCGGGGCTGCAGACCACAGCCAGGGGCCCTGGGAGCCGGATGCTCTCCGTGCGGCACTGAGAATTGGCGGCCAAGCAACCGCCGGAGGAGCCCTGCACTTGCCCTTCCCTTCCCTCTGACAGAGCTCTCAGTGCTGGAGCCCTTGGCAGTGTGCAACACACCGGCCCCTAAGACCTCCCAAAGGACGTCTGGGGCCTAGTTGCAAAGGCAAGGCAGGAGGGGAGCTGATGCCAGGAAGGCGCCAGTGGCGTCTCCCAGCCACACGCAGCCTGCTCCTTCCTGGGCAGGAAGCCTAGCAGCCAGATAAGTCTGGGCAAGGCTCGCCCAGGGTAAAGCAGCCTGACGCCAGGAACTCTGCAAAATCGGGCCTCTGAGCAGAGCTGGAGCGATGCGTACTGGAGGCGCAATCGGCTCCGCCCAAGGAGGGCTTGCAGCCGCACGCGGCTGGGCTGCCTCCTCTTCCCCCGAGGAGTCCGCATTCCGCATGATGTGCACTAGGCTACCAGGCGGGGGCGCCCCGCGCCTCCTACACGTCTTGGCTCAGGGGCTGCTTCCCCTGAACTGGGGCTGTGGGCGGGAGCCCAGACACGCAGGGGCAGGCCCCGCCACCTGCACACGTCTCTGCCGGGGAGGAGATCGCTAAGGAAATGACGTCTGTCAGGCACCTTCTGGGCGCTCACGGAGTCAGCCTCCGGGAGTGTGGGGCTGTGGAACCGAGCCAGGGGCCATGGGAGCCTGGTGCTCTCCGTGCTGTGCTGAGTCTGGGCTGCCATGCAACCGCTGGAGGAGCCCTGCTGGTGCCATTCCCTTCCCTATGACAGAGCTCTCATTGCTGGAGCCCTTGGCAGTGTGCAACCCACCGGCCCCTAAGTCCTCCGCAAGGACGCCTGGGGATTAGGTGCAAAGGCAAGGCAGGAGTGGAGCTGAGGCCAGGAAGGCGTCAGTATCGTCTCCCAGTCTCCCGCAGCCTGCTCCTTCCTGGTCAGGAAGCCTAGCAGAGAGGCAAGTCTGGGCAGGCTCGCCCAGGGCAGAGCAGCCTCACGCCAGGAACTCTGCCAGATCGGGCCTCTGAGCAGAGCTGGAGCTCTGCCGTCCTGGAGGTGCACTGGGCTCCGCCCAAGAAGTGATTGCAACCGCACGGAGCTAGGCTGCATCCTCTTCCCCCGAGGAGTCCGCCTCCCGCCTGCTGTGCACTAAGCTTCCAGGCGGGGGCGCCCCGCGCCTCCTACACGTCTTGGCTCAGGGGCTGCTTCCCCTGAGCTGGGGCTGTGGGCGGGAGCCCAACACGCAGGGGCAGGCTCCACCACCTGCACACGTCTCTGCTGGGGAGGAGAGCGCTAGGGAAATGACGTCTGTCAGGCAACTTCTGGGCGCCCACGGAGTCAGCCTCCGGGTGTGTGGGGCTGCAGACCACAGCCAGGGGACCTGTGAGATTTTGCTCTCCGAGCGGCACTGAGTCTGGGCGGCCAAGCAACCGCTGGAGGAGCCCTTCACTTGCCCTCCCCTTCCCTCTAATAGAGACCTCACTGCTGGAGCGCTTGACAGTGTGCAACCCACCGGCCCCTAAGCCCTCCCCGAGGACGCCTGGGGACTGGGTGCAAAGGCAAGGCAGGAGCGGAGCTGACGCCAGGAAGGTGCCAGTGGCCTCTCCCAGCATCGCACAGCCTGCTCCTTCCTGGGCAGGAAGGCTAGCAGCGAGGCAAGCCTGGGCAAGTCTCGCACAGGGCAGAGCAGCCTCGCGCAAGGAACTTGACTAGATCCGGCCTCTGAGCAGAGCTGGAGCTCTGCCGTCCTGGAGGCGCACTCGGCTCCGCCCAAGCAGGGATGGCAGCTGCAAGCGGCTTGGCTCCCTCGACTCTTCCCAAGGAGGCTCGCTTCCCCGCGTACTGTGCACTTGGCTTCCAGGCAGGGACGCCCCGCGCCTCCTGCAGGTCTTGGCTCAGGGGCTGCTTCCCCTGAGCTGGGGCTGTGGGCGGGAGCCCAGACACGCAGGGGCAGGCCCCAACCGCCTGCACACGGCTCTGCTGGGGAGGAGAGCACTAGGGAAATGACGTCTGTCAGGCACCTTCTGGTCGCTCACGGAGTCAGCCTCCGGGTGTGTGCGGCTGCAGACCCCAGCCAGGGGCCCTTGGGAGCCAGGTGCTCTCCGTACTGTGCTGAGTCTGGGCGGCCAGGCAACCGCTGGAGGAGCCCTGCAGGTGCCATTCCCTTCCCTATGACAGAGCTCTCAGTGCTGGAGCCCTTGGCAGTGTGCAACCCACCGGCCCCTAAGCCCTCCCCAAGGAAGGCTGGGGCCTGGGTGCAAAGGCAAGGCAGGAGTGGAGCTGAGGCCAGGAAGGCGCCAGGAGCGTCTCCCAGTCTCGCGCAGCCTGCTCCTTCCTGGTCAGGAAAGCTAGCAGCAAGGCAAGTCTGGGCAAGGCTCGCCCACGGCAGAGCAGCCTCACGCCAGGAACTCTGCCAGATCGGGCCTCTGAGCAGAGCTGGAGCTCTGCCGTCCTGGAGGTGCACTGGGCCCCGCCCAAGAAGTGATTGCAGCCGCACGCAGCTGGGCTGCCTCCTCTTCCCCCGAGGAGTCCGCCTCCCGCCTGCTGTGCACTAAGCTTCCAGGCGGGGGCGCCCCGCGCCTCCTACACGTCTTGGCTCAGGGGCTGCTTCCCCTGAGCTGGGGCTGTGGGCGGGAGCCCAGACACGCAGGGGCAGGCCCCAACCACCTGCACACGGCTCTGCTGGGGAGGAGAGCACTAGGGAAATGACGTCTGTCAGTCACCATCTGTGCGCTCATGGAGTCAACCTCCGGGTGTGTGGGGCTGTGGAACCGAGCCAGGGGCCATGGGAGCCTGGTGCTCTCCGTGCTGTGCTGAGTCTGGGCGGCCAAGCAACTGCTGGAGGAGCACTGCACATCCCCTTCCCTTCCCTCTGACAGACCTCTCACTGCTGGAGCCCTTGGTAGTGTGAACCCTCCGGCCCCTAAGCCCTCCCCAAGGAAGCCTGGGGCAAAGGTGCAAAGGCAAGGCAGGAGCGGAGCTTATGCCAGGAAGGCGCCAGTGGCGTCTCTCAGCCTCGCCCAGCCTGCTCCTTCGTGGGCAGGAAGCCTAGCAGCCAGGCAAGTCTGGGCAAGGCTTGCCCAGGGCAGAGCAACCTCCCGCCAGGAACTCTGACAGTTCGGGCCTCTGAGCAGAGATGGAATTCTGCCGAAAGGGAGGCGCACTCGGAGCCGCCCAAGCAGGGCTTTCAGCCTCAGGCGGCTGGGCTGCCTCGTCTTCCCCCGAGGAGGCTCGCTTCCCCAGATGCTGTGCACTTGGCTTGCAGGCAGGGGCGCCACTCGCATGCTGCAGGTCTTGGCTAAGGGGCTGCTACCCCTGAGCTGGGGCTGTGGGCAGGAACCCAGACACGCAGGGGCAGGCCCCAACCACCTGCACACGTCTCTGCTGTGGAGGAGAGCGCTGGGGAAACTACGTCTGTCAGGCATCTGCTGGGCGGGCATGGAGTCAGCCTCCAGGAGTGCGGGGCTGCAGACCCCAGCCAGGGGCCCTGGGAGCCGGATGCTCTCCGTGCGGCACTGAGAATTGGCGGCCAAGCAACCGCCGGAGGAGCCCTGCACTTGCCCTTCCCTTCCCTCTGACAGAGCTCTCAGTGCTGGAGCCCTTGGCAGTGTGCAACACACCGGCCCCTAAGACCTCCCAAAGGACGTCTGGGGCCTAGTTGCAAAGGCAAGGCAGGAGGGGAGCTGATGCCAGGAAGGCGCCAGTGGCGTCTCCCAGCCACACGCAGCCTGCTCCTTCCTGGGCAGGAAGCCTAGCAGCCAGATAAGTCTGGGCAAGGCTCGCCCAGGGTAAAGCAGCCTGACGCCAGGAACTCTGCAAAATCGGGCCTCTGAGCAGAGCTGGAGCGATGCGTACTGGAGGCGCAATCGGCTCCGCCCAAGGAGGGCTTGCAGCCGCACGCGGCTGGGCTGCCTCCTCTTCCCCCGAGGAGTCCGCATTCCGCATGATGTGCACTAGGCTACCAGGCGGGGGCGCCCCGCGCCTCCTACAGGTCTTGGCTCAGGGGCTGCTTCCCCTGAACTGGGGCTGTGGGCGGGAGCCCAGACACGCAGGGGCAGGCCCCGCCACCTGCACACGTCTCTGCCGGGGAGGAGATCGCTAAGGAAATGACGTCTGTCAGGCACCTTCTGGGCGCTCACGGAGTCAGCCTCCGGGTGTGTGGGGCTGTGGAACCGAGCCAGGGGCCATGGGAGCCTGGTGCTCTCCGTGCTGTGCTGAGTCTGGGCTGCCATGCAACCGCTGGAGGAGCCCTGCTGGTGCCATTCCCTTCCCTATGACAGAGCTCTCATTGCTGGAGCCCTTGGCAGTGTGCAACCCACCGGCCCCTAAGTCCTCCGCAAGGACGCCTGGGGATTAGGTGCAAAGGCAAGGCAGGAGTGGAGCTGAGGCCAGGAAGGCGTCAGTATCGTCTCCCAGTCTCCCGCAGCCTGCTCCTTCCTGGTCAGGAAGCCTAGCTGAGAGGCAAGTCTGGGCAGGCTCGCCCAGGGCAGAGCAGCCTCACGCCAGGAACTCTGCCAGATCGGGCCTCTGAGCAGAGCTGGAGCTCTGCCGTCCTGGAGGTGCACTGGGCTCCGCCCAAGAAGTGATTGCAGCCGCACGGAGCTGGGCTGCCTCCTCTTCCCCCGAGGAGTCCGCCTCCCGCCTGCTGTGCACTAAGCTTCCAGGCGGGGGCGCCCCGCGCCTCCTACACGTCTTGGCTCAGGGGCTGCTTCCCCTGAGCTGGGGCTGTGGGCGGGAGCCCAACACGCAGGGGCAGGCCCCACCACCTGCACACGTCTCTGCTGGGGAGGAGAGCGCTAGGGAAATGACGTCTGTCAGGCAACTTCTGGGCGCCCACGGAGTCAGCCTCCGGGTGTGTGGGGCTGCAGACCACAGCCAGGGGACCTGTGAGACTTTTGCTCTCCGTGTGGCACTGAGTCTGGGCGGCCAAGCAACCGCTGGAGGAGCCCTTCACTTGCCCTCCCCTTCCCTCTAATAGAGACCTCACTGCTGGAGCGCTTGACAGTGTGCAACCCACCGGCCCCTAAGCCCTCCCCGAGGACGCCTGGGGACTGGGTGCAAAGGCAAGGCAGGAGCGGAGCTGACGCCAGGAAGGTGCCAGTGGCCTCTCCCAGCATCGCACAGCCTGCTCCTTCCTGGGCAGGAAGGCTAGCAGCGAGGCAAGCCTGGGCAAGTCTCGCACAGGGCAGAGCAGCCTCGCGCAAGGAACTTGACTAGATCCGGCCTCTGAGCAGAGCTGGAGCTCTGCCGTCCTGGAGGCGCACTCGGCTCCGCCCAAGCAGGGATGGCAGCTGCAAGCGGCTTGGCTCCCTCGACTCTTCCCAAGGAGGCTCGCTTCCCCGCGTACTGTGCACTTGGCTTCCAGGCAGGGACGCCCCGCGCCTCCTGCAGGTCTTGGCTCAGGGGCTGCTTCCCCTGAGCTGGGGCTGTGGGCGGGAGCCCAGACACGCAGGGGCAGGCCCCAACCGCCTGCACACGGCTCTGCTGGGGAGGAGAGCACTAGGGAAATGACGTCTGTCAGGCACCTTCTGGTCGCTCACGGAGTCAGCCTCCGGGTGTGTGCGGCTGCAGACCCCAGCCAGGGGCCCTTGGGAGCCAGGTGCTCTCCGTACTGTGCTGAGTCTGGGCGGCCAGGCAACCGCTGGAGGAGCCCTGCAGGTGCCATTCCCTTCCCTATGACAGAGCTCTCAGTGCTGGAGCCCTTGGCAGTGTGCAACCCACCGGCCCCTAAGCCCTCCCCAAGGAAGGCTGGGGCCTGGGTGCAAAGGCAAGGCAGGAGTGGAGCTGAGGCCAGGAAGGCGCCAGGAGCGTCTCCCAGTCTCGCGCAGCCTGCTCCTTCCTGGTCAGGAAAGCTAGCAGCAAGGCAAGTCTGGGCAAGGCTCGCCCACGGCAGAGCAGCCTCACGCCAGGAACTCTGCCAGATCGGGCCTCTGAGCAGAGCTGGAGCTCTGCCGTCCTGGAGGTGCACTGGGCCCCGCCCAAGAAGTGATTGCAGCCGCACGCAGCTGGGCTGCCTCCTCTTCCCCCGAGGAGTCCGCCTCCCGCCTGCTGTGCACTAAGCTTCCAGGCGGGGGCGCCCCGCGCCTCCTACACGTCTTGGCTCAGGGGCTGCTTCCCCTGAGCTGGGGCTGTGGGCGGGAGCCCAGACACGCAGGGGCAGGCCCCAACCACCTGCACACGGCTCTGCTGGGGAGGAGAGCACTAGGGAAATGACGTCTGTCAGTCACCATCTGTGCGCTCATGGAGTCAACCTCCGGGTGTGTGGGGCTGTGGAACCGAGCCAGGGGCCATGGGAGCCTGGTGCTCTCCGTGCTGTGCTGAGTCTGGGCGGCCAAGCAACTGCTGGAGGAGCACTGCACATCCCCTTCCCTTCCCTCTGACAGACCTCTCACTGCTGGAGCCCTTGGTAGTGTGAACCCTCCGGCCCCTAAGCCCTCCCCAAGGAAGCCTGGGGCAAAGGTGCAAAGGCAAGGCAGGAGCGGAGCTTATGCCAGGAAGGCGCCAGTGGCGTCTCTCAGCCTCGCCCAGCCTGCTCCTTCGTGGGCAGGAAGCCTAGCAGCCAGGCAAGTCTGGGCAAGGCTTGCCCAGGGCAGAGCAACCTCCCGCCAGGAACTCTGACAGTTCGGGCCTCTGAGCAGAGATGGAATTCTGCCGAAAGGGAGGCGCACTCGGAGCCGCCCAAGCAGGGCTTTCAGCCTCAGGCGGCTGGGCTGCCTCGTCTTCCCCCGAGGAGGCTCGCTTCCCCAGATGCTGTGCACTTGGCTTGCAGGCAGGGGCGCCACTCGCATGCTGCAGGTCTTGGCTAAGGGGCTGCTACCCCTGAGCTGGGGCTGTGGGCAGGAACCCAGACATGCAGGGGCAGGCCCCAACCACCTGCACACGTCTCTGCTGTGGAGGAGAGCGCTGGGGAAACTACGTCTGTCAGGCATCTGCTGGGCGGGCATGGAGTCAGCCTCCAGGAGTGCGGGGCTGCAGACCCCAGCCAGGGGCCCTGGGAGCCGGATGCTCTCCGTGCGGCACTGAGAATTGGCGGCCAAGCAACCGCCGGAGGAGCCCTGCACTTGCCCTTCCCTTCCCTCTCACAGAGCTCTCACTGCTGGAGCCCTTGGCAGTGTGCAACACACCGCCCCCTAAGACCTCCCAAAGGACGTCCCCAAAGGACGTCTGGGGCCTAGTTGCAAAGGCAAGGCAGGAGGGGAGCTGATGCCAGGAAGGCGCCAGTGGCGTCTCCCAGCCACATGCAGCCTGCTCCTTCCTGGGCAGGAAGCCTAGCAGCCAGATAAGTCTGGGCAAGGCTCGCCCAGGGTAAAGCAGCCTGACGCCAGGAACTCTGCAAAATCGGGCCTCTGAGCAGAGCTGGAGCGATGCGTACTGGAGGCGCAATCGGCTCCGCCCAAGGAGGGCTTGCAGCCGCACGCGGCTGGGCTGCCTCCTCTTCCCCCGAGGAGTCCGCATTCCGCATGATGTGCACTAGGCTACCAGGCGGGGGCGCCCCGCGCCTCCTACAGGTCTTGGCTCAGGGGCTGCTTCCCCTGAACTGGGGCTGTGGGCGGGAGCCCAGACACGCAGGGGCAGGCCCCGCCACCTGCACACGTCTCTGCCGGGGAGGAGATCGCTAAGGAAATGACGTCTGTCAGGCACCTTCTGGCCTCTCACGGAGTCAGCCTCCGGGTGTGTGGGGCTGTGGAACCGAGCCAGGGGCCATGGGAGCCTGGTGCTCTCCGTGCTGTGCTGAGTCTGGGCTGCCATGCAACCGCTGGAGGAGCCCTGCTGGTGCCATTCCCTTCCCTATGACAGAGCTCTCATTGCTGGAGCCCTTGGCAGTGTGCAACCCACCGGCCCCTAAGTCCTCCGCAAGGACGCCTGGGGATTAGGTGCAAAGGCAAGGCAGGAGTGGAGCTGAGGCCAGGAAGGCGTCAGTATCGTCTCCCAGTCTCCCGCAGCCTGCTCCTTCCTGGTCAGGAAGCCTAGCAGAGAGGCAAGTCTGGGCAGGCTCGCCCAGGGCAGAGCAGCCTCACGCCAGGAACTCTGCCAGATCGGGCCTCTGAGCAGAGCTGGAGCTCTGCCGTCCTGGAGGTGCACTGGGCTCCGCCCAAGAAGTGATTGCAGCCGCACGGAGCTGGGCTGCCTCCTCTTCCCCCGAGGAGTCCGCCTCCCGCCTGCTGTGCACTAAGCTTCCAGGCGGGGGCGCCCCGCGCCCCCTACACGTCTTGGCTCAGGGGCTGCTTCCCCTGAGCTGGGGCTGTGGGCGGGAGCCCAACACGCAGGGGCAGGCCCCACCACCTGCACACGTCTCTGCTGGGGAGGAGAGCGCTAGGGAAATGACGTCTGTCAGGCAACTTCTGGGCGCCCACGGAGTCAGCCTCCGGGTGTGTGGGGCTGCAGACCACAGCCAGGGGACCTGTGAGACTTTTGCTCTCCGAGCGGCACTGAGTCTGGGCGGCCAAGCAACCGCTGGAGGAGCCCTTCACTTGCCCTCCCCTTCCCTCTAATAGAGACCTCACTGCTGGAGCGCTTGACAGTGTGCAACCCACCGGCCCCTAAGCCCTCCCCGAGGACGCCTGGGGACTGGGTGCAAAGGCAAGGCAGGAGCGGAGCTGACGCCAGGAAGGTGCCAGTGGCCTCTCCCAGCATCGCACAGCCTGCTCCTTCCTGGGCAGGAAGGCTAGCAGCGAGGCAAGCCTGGGCAAGTCTCGCACAGGGCAGAGCAGCCTCGCGCAAGGAACTTGACTAGATCCGGCCTCTGAGCAGAGCTGGAGCTCTGCCGTCCTGGAGGCGCACTCGGCTCCGCCCAAGCAGGGATGGCAGCTGCAAGCGGCTTGGCTCCCTCGACTCTTCCCAAGGAGGCTCGCTTCCCCGCGTACTGTGCACTTGGCTTCCAGGCAGGGACGCCCCGCGCCTCCTGCAGGTCTTGGCTCAGGGGCTGCTTCCCCTGAGCTGGGGCTGTGGGCGGGAGCCCAGACACGCAGGGGCAGGCCCCAACCGCCTGCACACGGCTCTGCTGGGGAGGAGAGCACTAGGGAAATGACGTCTGTCAGGCACCTTCTGGTCGCTCACGGAGTCAGCCTCCGGGTGTGTGCGGCTGCAGACCCCAGCCAGGGGCCCTTGGGAGCCAGGTGCTCTCCGTACTGTGCTGAGTCTGGGCGGCCAGGCAACCGCTGGAGGAGCCCTGCAGGTGCCATTCCCTTCCCTATGACAGAGCTCTCAGTGCTGGAGCCCTTGGCAGTGTGCAACCCACCGGCCCCTAAGCCCTCCCCAAGGAAGGCTGGGGCCTGGGTGCAAAGGCAAGGCAGGAGTGGAGCTGAGGCCAGGAAGGCGCCAGGAGCGTCTCCCAGTCTCGCGCAGCCTGCTCCTTCCTGGTCAGGAAAGCTAGCAGCAAGGCAAGTCTGGGCAAGGCTCGCCCACGGCAGAGCAGCCTCACGCCAGGAACTCTGCCAGATCGGGCCTCTGAGCAGAGCTGGAGCTCTGCCGTCCTGGAGGTGCACTGGGCCCCGCCCAAGAAGTGATTGCAGCCGCACGCAGCTGGGCTGCCTCCTCTTCCCCCGAGGAGTCCGCCTCCCGCCTGCTGTGCACTAAGCTTCCAGGCGGGGGCGCCCCGCGCCTCCTACACGTCTTGGCTCAGGGGCTGCTTCCCCTGAGCTGGGGCTGTGGGCGGGAGCCCAGACACGCAGGGGCAGGCCCCAACCACCTGCACACGGCTCTGCTGGGGAGGAGAGCACTAGGGAAATGACGTCTGTCAGTCACCATCTGTGCGCTCATGGAGTCAACCTCCGGGTGTGTGGGGCTGTGGAACCGAGCCAGGGGCCATGGGAGCCTGGTGCTCTCCGTGCTGTGCTGAGTCTGGGCGGCCAAGCAACTGCTGGAGGAGCACTGCACATCCCCTTCCCTTCCCTCTGACAGACCTCTCACTGCTGGAGCCCTTGGTAGTGTGAACCCTCCGGCCCCTAAGCCCTCCCCAAGGAAGCCTGGGGCAAAGGTGCAAAGGCAAGGCAGGAGCGGAGCTTATGCCAGGAAGGCGCCAGTGGCGTCTCTCAGCCTCGCCCAGCCTGCTCCTTCGTGGGCAGGAAGCCTAGCAGCCAGGCAAGTCTGGGCAAGGCTTGCCCAGGGCAGAGCAACCTCCCGCCAGGAACTCTGACAGTTCGGGCCTCTGAGCAGAGATGGAATTCTGCCGAAAGGGAGGCGCACTCGGAGCCGCCCAAGCAGGGCTTTCAGCCTCAGGCGGCTGGGCTGCCTCGTCTTCCCCCGAGGAGGCTCGCTTCCCCAGATGCTGTGCACTTGGCTTGCAGGCAGGGGCGCCACTCGCATGCTGCAGGTCTTGGCTAAGGGGCTGCTACCCCTGAGCTGGGGCTGTGGGCAGGAACCCAGACATGCAGGGGCAGGCCCCAACCACCTGCACACGTCTCTGCTGTGGAGGAGAGCGCTGGGGAAACTACGTCTGTCAGGCATCTGCTGGGCGGGCATGGAGTCAGCCTCCAGGAGTGCGGGGCTGCAGACCCCAGCCAGGGGCCCTGGGAGCCGGATGCTCTCCGTGCGGCACTGAGAATTGGCGGCCAAGCAACCGCCGGAGGAGCCCTGCACTTGCCCTTCCCTTCCCTCTGACAGAGCTCTCACTGCTGGAGCCCTTGGCAGTGTGCAACACACCGGCCCCTAAGACCTCCCAAAGGACGTCTGGGGCCTAGTTGCAAAGGCAAGGCAGGAGGGGAGCTGATGCCAGGAAGGCGCCAGTGGCGTCTCCCAGCCACACGCAGCCTGCTCCTTCCTGGGCAGGAAGCCTAGCAGCCAGATAAGTCTGGGCAAGGCTCGCCCAGCGTAAAGCAGCCTGACGCCAGGAACTCTGCAAAATCGGGCCTCTGAGCAGAGCTGGAGCGATGCGTACTGGAGGCGCAATCGGCTCCGCCCAAGGAGGGCTTGCAGCCGCACGCGGCTGGGCTGCCTCCTCTTCCCCCGAGGAGTCCGCATTCCGCATGATGTGCACTAGGCTACCAGGCGGGGGCGCCCCGCGCCTCCTACAGGTCTTGGCTCAGGGGCTGCTTCCCCTGAACTGGGGCTGTGGGCGGGAGCCCAGACACGCAGGGGCAGGCCCCGCCACCTGCACACGTCTCTGCCGGGGAGGAGATCGCTAAGGAAATGACGTCTGTCAGGCACCTTCTGGGCGCTCACGGAGTCAGCCTCCGGGTGTGTGGGGCTGTGGAACCGAGCCAGGGGCCATGGGAGCCTGGTGCTCTCCGTGCTGTGCTGAGTCTGGGCTGCCATGCAACCGCTGGAGGAGCCCTGCTGGTGCCATTCCCTTCCCTATGACAGAGCTCTCATTGCTGGAGCCCTTGGCAGTGTGCAACCCACCGGCCCCTAAGTCCTCCGCAAGGACGCCTGGGGATTAGGTGCAAAGGCAAGGCAGGAGTGGAGCTGAGGCCAGGAAGGCGTCAGTATCGTCTCCCAGTCTCCCGCAGCCTGCTCCTTCCTGGTCAGGAAGCCTAGCAGAGAGGCAAGTCTGGGCAGGCTCGCCCAGGGCAGAGCAGCCTCACGCCAGGAACTCTGCCAGATCGGGCCTCTGAGCAGAGCTGGAGCTCTGCCGTCCTGGAGGTGCACTGGGCTCCGCCCAAGAAGTGATTGCAACCGCACGGAGCTGGGCTGCCTCCTCTTCCCCCGAGGAGTCCGCCTCCCGCCTGCTGTGCACTAAGCTTCCAGGCGGGGGCGCCCCGCGCCCCCTACACGTCTTGGCTCAGGGGCTGCTTCCCCTGAGCTGGGGCTGTGGGCGGGAGCCCAACACGCAGGGGCAGGCTCCACCACCTGCACACGTCTCTGCTGGGGAGGAGAGCGCTAGGGAAATGACGTCTGTCAGGCAACTTCTGGGCGCCCACGGAGTCAGCCTCCGGGTGTGTGGGGCTGCAGACCACAGCCAGGGGACCTGTGAGACTTTTGCTCTCCGAGCGGCACTGAGTCTGGGCGGCCAAGCAACCGCTGGAGGAGCCCTTCACTTGCCCTCCCCTTCCCTCTAATAGAGACCTCACTGCTGGAGCGCTTGACAGTGTGCAACCCACCGGCCCCTAAGCCCTCCCCGAGGACGCCTGGGGACTGGGTGCAAAGGCAAGGCAGGAGCGGAGCTGACGCCAGGAAGGTGCCAGTGGCCTCTCCCAGCATCGCACAGCCTGCTCCTTCCTGGGCAGGAAGGCTAGCAGCGAGGCAAGCCTGGGCAAGTCTCGCACAGGGCAGAGCAGCCTCGCGCAAGGAACTTGACTAGATCCGGCCTCTGAGCAGAGCTGGAGCTCTGCCGTCCTGGAGGCGCACTCGGCTCCGCCCAAGCAGGGATGGCAGCTGCAAGCGGCTTGGCTCCCTCGACTCTTCCCAAGGAGGCTCGCTTCCCCGCGTACTGTGCACTTGGCTTCCAGGCAGGGACGCCCCGCGCCTCCTGCAGGTCTTGGCTCAGGGGCTGCTTCCCCTGAGCTGGGGCTGTGGGCGGGAGCCCAGACACGCAGGGGCAGGCCCCAACCGCCTGCACACGGCTCTGCTGGGGAGGAGAGCACTAGGGAAATGACGTCTGTCAGGCACCTTCTGGTCGCTCACGGAGTCAGCCTCCGGGTGTGTGCGGCTGCAGACCCCAGCCAGGGGCCCTTGGGAGCCAGGTGCTCTCCGTACTGTGCTGAGTCTGGGCGGCCAGGCAACCGCTGGAGGAGCCCTGCAGGTGCCATTCCCTTCCCTATGACAGAGCTCTCAGTGCTGGAGCCCTTGGCAGTGTGCAACCCACCGGCCCCTAAGCCCTCCCTAAGGAAGGCTGGGGCCTGGGTGCAAAGGCAAGGCAGGAGTGGAGCTGAGGCCAGGAAGGCGCCAGGAGCGTCTCCCAGTCTCGCGCAGCCTGCTCCTTCCTGGTCAGGAAAGCTAGCAGCAAGGCAAGTCTGGGCAAGGCTCGCCCACGGCAGAGCAGCCTCACGCCAGGAACTCTGCCAGATCGGGCCTCTGAGCAGAGCTGGAGCTCTGCCGTCCTGGAGGTGCACTGGGCCCCGCCCAAGAAGTGATTGCAGCCGCACGCAGCTGGGCTGCCTCCTCTTCCCCCGAGGAGTCCGCCTCCCGCCTGCTGTGCACTAAGCTTCCAGGCGGGGGCGCCCCGCGCCTCCTACACGTCTTGGCTCAGGGGCTGCTTCCCCTGAGCTGGGGCTGTGGGCGGGAGCCCAGATACGCAGGGGCAGGCCCCAACCACCTGCACACGGCTCTGCTGGGGAGGAGAGCACTAGGGAAATGACGTCTGTCAGTCACCATCTGTGCGCTCATGGAGTCAACCTCCGGGTGTGTGGGGCTGTGGAACCGAGCCAGGGGCCATGGGAGCCTGGTGCTCTCCGTGCTGTGCTGAGTCTGGGCAGCCAAGCAACTGCTGGAGGAGCACTGCACATCCCCTTCCCTTCCCTCTGACAGACCTCTCACTGCTGGAGCCCTTGGTAGTGTGAACCCTCCGGCCCCTAAGCCCTCCCCAAGGAAGCCTGGGGCAAAGGTGCAAAGGCAAGGCAGGAGCGGAGCTTATGCCAGGAAGGCGCCAGTGGCGTCTCTCAGCCTCGCCCAGCCTGCTCCTTCGTGGGCAGGAAGCCTAGCAGCCAGGCAAGTCTGGGCAAGGCTTGCCCAGGGCAGAGCAACCTCCCGCCAGGAACTCTGACAGTTCGGGCCTCTGAGCAGAGATGGAATTCTGCCAAAAGGGAGGCGCACTCGGAGCCGCCCAAGCAGGGCTTTCAGCCTCAGGCGGCTGGGCTGCCTCGTCTTGCCCCGAGGAGGCTCGCTTCCCCAGATGCTGTGCACTTGGCTTGCAGGCAGGGGCGCCACTCGCATGCTGCAGGTCTTGGCTAAGGGGCTGCTACCCCTGAGCTGGGGCTGTGGGCAGGAACCCAGACACGCAGGGGCAGGCCCCAACCACCTGCACACGTCTCTGCTGTGGAGGAGAGCGCTGGGGAAACTACGTCTGTCAGGCATCTGCTGGGCGGGCATGGAGTCAGCCTCCAGGAGTGCAGGGCTGCAGACCACAGCCAGGGGCCCTGGGAGCCGGATGCTCTCCGTGCGGCACTGAGAATTGGCGGCCAAGCAACCGCCGGAGGAGCCCTGCACTTGCCCTTCCCTTCCCTCTGACAGAGCTCTCAGTGCTGGAGCCCTTGGCAGTGTGCAACACACCGGCCCCTAAGACCTCCCAAAGGACGTCTGGGGCCTAGTTGCAAAGGCAAGGCAGGAGGGGAGCTGATGCCAGGAAGGCGCCAGTGGCGTCTCCCAGCCACACGCAGCCTGCTCCTTCCTGGGCAGGAAGCCTAGCAGCCAGATAAGTCTGGGCAAGGCTCGCCCAGGTTAAAGCAGCCTGACGCCAGGAACTCTGCAAAATCGGGCCTCTGAGCAGAGCTGGAGCGATGCGTACTGGAGGCGCAATCGGCTCCGCCCAAGGAGGGCTTGCAGCCGCACGCGGCTGGGCTGCCTCCTCTTCCCCCGAGGAGTCCGCATTCCGCATGATGTGCACTAGGCTACCAGGCGGGGGCGCCCCGCGCCTCCTACACGTCTTGGCTCAGGGGCTGCTTCCCCTGAACTGGGGCTGTGGGCGGGAGCCCAGACACGCAGGGGCAGGCCGCGCCACCTGCACACGTCTCTGCCAGGGAGGAGATCGCTAAGGAAATGACGTCTGTCAGGCACCTTCTGGGCGCTCACGGAGTCAGCCTCCGGGTGTGTGGGGCTGTGGAACCGAGCCAGGGGCCATGGGAGCCTGGTGCTCTCCGTGCTGTGCTGAGTCTGGGCTGCCATGCAACCGCTGGAGGAGCCCTGCTGGTGCCATTCCCTTCCCTATGACAGAGCTCTCATTGCTGGAGCCCTTGGCAGTGTGCAACCCACCGGCCCCTAAGTCCTCCGCAAGGACGCCTGGGGATTAGGTGCAAAGGCAAGGCAGGAGTGGAGCTGAGGCCAGGAAGGCGTCAGTATCGTCTCCCAGTCTCCCGCAGCCTGCTCCTTCCTGGTCAGGAAGCCTAGCAGAGAGGCAAGTCTGGGCAGGCTCGCCCAGGGCAGAGCAGCCTCACGCCAGGAACTCTGCCAGATCGGGCCTCTGAGCAGAGCTGGAGCTCTGCCGTCCTGGAGGTGCACTGGGCTCCGCCCAAGAAGTGATTGCAACCGCACGGAGCTGGGCTGCCTCCTCTTCCCCCGAGGAGTCCGCCTCCCGCCTGCTGTGCACTAAGCTTCCAGGCGGGGGCGCCCCGCGCCCCCTACACGTCTTGGCTCAGGGGCTGCTTCCCCTGAGCTGGGGCTGTGGGCGGGAGCCCAACACGCAGGGGCAGGCTCCACCACCTGCACACGTCTCTGCTGGGGAGGAGAGCGCTAGGGAAATGACGTCTGTCAGGCAACTTCTGGGCGCCCACGGAGTCAGCCTCCGGGTGTGTGGGGCTGCAGACCACAGCCAGGGGACCTGTGAGACTTTTGCTCTCCGAGCGGCACTGAGTCTGGGCGGCCAAGCAACCGCTGGAGGAGCCCTTCACTTGCCCTCCCCTTCCCTCTAATAGAGACCTCACTGCTGGAGCGCTTGACAGTGTGCAACCCACCGGCCCCTAAGCCCTCCCCGAGGACGCCTGGGGACTGGGTGCAAAGGCAAGGCAGGAGCGGAGCTGACGCCAGGAAGGTGCCAGTGGCCTCTCCCAGCATCGCACAGCCTGCTCCTTCCTGGGCAGGAAGGCTAGCAGCGAGGCAAGCCTGGGCAAGTCTCGCACAGGGCAGAGCAGCCTCGCGCAAGGAACTTGACTAGATCCGGCCTCTGAGCAGAGCTGGAGCTCTGCCGTCCTGGAGGCGCACTCGGCTCCGCCCAAGCAGGGATGGCAGCTGCAAGCGGCTTGGCTCCCTCGACTCTTCCCAAGGAGGCTCGCTTCCCCGCGTACTGTGCACTTGGCTTCCAGGCAGGGACGCCCCGCGCCTCCTGCAGGTCTTGGCTCAGGGGCTGCTTCCCCTGAGCTGGGGCTGTGGGCGGGAGCCCAGACACGCAGGGGCAGGCCCCAACCGCCTGCACACGGCTCTGCTGGGGAGGAGAGCACTAGGGAAATGACGTCTGTCAGGCACCTTCTGGTCGCTCACGGAGTCAGCCTCCGGGTGTGTGCGGCTGCAGACCCCAGCCAGGGGCCCTTGGGAGCCAGGTGCTCTCCGTACTGTGCTGAGTCTGGGCGGCCAGGCAACCGCTGGAGGAGCCCTGCAGGTGCCATTCCCTTCCCTATGACAGAGCTCTCAGTGCTGGAGCCCTTGGCAGTGTGCAACCCACCGGCCCCTAAGCCCTCCCTAAGGAAGGCTGGGGCCTGGGTGCAAAGGCAAGGCAGGAGTGGAGCTGAGGCCAGGAAGGCGCCAGGAGCGTCTCCCAGTCTCGCGCAGCCTGCTCCTTCCTGGTCAGGAAAGCTAGCAGCAAGGCAAGTCTGGGCAAGGCTCGCCCACGGCAGAGCAGCCTCACGCCAGGAACTCTGCCAGATCGGGCCTCTGAGCAGAGCTGGAGCTCTGCCGTCCTGGAGGTGCACTGGGCCCCGCCCAAGAAGTGATTGCAGCCGCACGCAGCTGGGCTGCCTCCTCTTCCCCCGAGGAGTCCGCCTCCCGCCTGCTGTGCACTAAGCTTCCAGGCGGGGGCGCCCCGCGCCTCCTACACGTCTTGGCTCAGGGGCTGCTTCCCCTGAGCTGGGGCTGTGGGCGGGAGCCCAGATACGCAGGGGCAGGCCCCAACCACCTGCACACGGCTCTGCTGGGGAGGAGAGCACTAGGGAAATGACGTCTGTCAGTCACCATCTGTGCGCTCATGGAGTCAACCTCCGGGTGTGTGGGGCTGTGGAACCGAGCCAGGGGCCATGGGAGCCTGGTGCTCTCCGTGCTGTGCTGAGTCTGGGCAGCCAAGCAACTGCTGGAGGAGCACTGCACATCCCCTTCCCTTCCCTCTGACAGACCTCTCACTGCTGGAGCCCTTGGTAGTGTGAACCCTCCGGCCCCTAAGCCCTCCCCAAGGAAGCCTGGGGCAAAGGTGCAAAGGCAAGGCAGGAGCGGAGCTTATGCCAGGAAGGCGCCAGTGGCGTCTCTCAGCCTCGCCCAGCCTGCTCCTTCGTGGGCAGGAAGCCTAGCAGCCAGGCAAGTCTGGGCAAGGCTTGCCCAGGGCAGAGCAACCTCCCGCCAGGAACTCTGACAGTTCGGGCCTCTGAGCAGAGATGGAATTCTGCCAAAAGGGAGGCGCACTCGGAGCCGCCCAAGCAGGGCTTTCAGCCTCAGGCGGCTGGGCTGCCTCGTCTTGCCCCGAGGAGGCTCGCTTCCCCAGATGCTGTGCACTTGGCTTGCAGGCAGGGGCGCCACTCGCATGCTGCAGGTCTTGGCTAAGGGGCTGCTACCCCTGAGCTGGGGCTGTGGGCAGGAACCCAGACACGCAGGGGCAGGCCCCAACCACCTGCACACGTCTCTGCTGTGGAGGAGAGCGCTGGGGAAACTACGTCTGTCAGGCATCTGCTGGGCGGGCATGGAGTCAGCCTCCAGGAGTGCAGGGCTGCAGACCACAGCCAGGGGCCCTGGGAGCCGGATGCTCTCCGTGCGGCACTGAGAATTGGCGGCCAAGCAACCGCCGGAGGAGCCCTGCACTTGCCCTTCCCTTCCCTCTGACAGAGCTCTCAGTGCTGGAGCCCTTGGCAGTGTGCAACACACCGGCCCCTAAGACCTCCCAAAGGACGTCTGGGGCCTAGTTGCAAAGGCAAGGCAGGAGGGGAGCTGATGCCAGGAAGGCGCCAGTGGCGTCTCCCAGCCACACGCAGCCTGCTCCTTCCTGGGCAGGAAGCCTAGCAGCCAGATAAGTCTGGGCAAGGCTCGCCCAGGTTAAAGCAGCCTGACGCCAGGAACTCTGCAAAATCGGGCCTCTGAGCAGAGCTGGAGCGATGCGTACTGGAGGCGCAATCGGCTCCGCCCAAGGAGGGCTTGCAGCCGCACGCGGCTGGGCTGCCTCCTCTTCCCCCGAGGAGTCCGCATTCCGCATGATGTGCACTAGGCTACCAGGCGGGGGCGCCCCGCGCCTCCTACACGTCTTGGCTCAGGGGCTGCTTCCCCTGAACTGGGGCTGTGGGCGGGAGCCCAGACACGCAGGGGCAGGCCCCGCCACCTGCACACGTCTCTGCCAGGGAGGAGATCGCTAAGGAAATGACGTCTGTCAGGCACCTTCTGGGCGCTCACGGAGTCAGCCTCCGGGTGTGTGGGGCTGTGGAACCGAGCCAGGGGCCATGGGAGCCTGGTGCTCTCCGTGCTGTGCTGAGTCTGGGCTGCCATGCAACCGCTGGAGGAGCCCTGCTGGTGCCATTCCCTTCCCTATGACAGAGCTCTCATTGCTGGAGCCCTTGGCAGTGTGCAACCCACCGGCCCCTAAGTCCTCCACAAGGACGCCTGGGGATTAGGTGCAAAGGCAAGGCAGGAGTGGAGCTGAGGCCAGGAAGGCGTCAGTATCGTCTCCCAGTCTCCCGCAGCCTGCTCCTTCCTGGTCAGGAAGCCTAGCAGAGAGGCAAGTCTGGGCAGGCTCGCCCAGGGCAGAGCAGCCTCACGCCAGGAACTCTGCCAGATCGGGCCTCTGAGCAGAGCTGGAGCTCTGCTGTCCTGGAGGTGCACTGGGCTCCGCCCAAGAAGTGATTGCAACTGCACGGAGCTGGGCTGCATCCTCTTCCCCCGAGGAGTCCGCCTCCCGCCTGCTGTGCACTAAGCTTCCAGGCGGGGGCGCCCCGCGCCTCCTACACGTCTTGGCTCAGGGGCTGCTTCCCCTGAGCTGGGGCTGTGGGCAGGAGCCCAACACGCAGGGTCAGGCTCCACCACCTGCACACGTCTCTGCTGGGGAGGAGAGCGCTAGGGAAATGACGTCTGTCAGGCAACTTCTGGGCGCCCACGGAGTCAGCCTCCGGGTGTGTGGGGCTGCAGACCACAGCCAGGGGACCTGTGAGATTTTGCTCTCCGAGCGGCACTGAGTCTGGGCGGCCAAGCAACCGCTGGAGGAGCCCTTCACTTGCCCTCCCCTTCCCTCTAATAGAGACCTCACTGCTGGAGCGCTTGACAGTGTGCAACCCACCGGCCCCTAAGCCCTCCCCGAGGACGCCTGGGGACTGGGTGCAAAGGCAAGGCAGGAGCGGAGCTGACGCCAGGAAGGTGCCAGTGGCCTCTCCCAGCATCGCACAGCCTGCTCCTTCCTGGGCAGGAAGGCTAGCAGCGAGGCAAGCCTGGGCAAGTCTCGCACAGGGCAGAGCAGCCTCGCGCAAGGAACTTGACTAGATCCGGCCTCTGAGCAGAGCTGGAGCTCTGCCGTCCTGGAGGCGCACTCGGCTCCGCCCAAGCAGGGATGGCAGCTGCAAGCGGCTTGGCTCCCTCGACTCTTCCCAAGGAGGCTCGCTTCCCCGCGTACTGTGCACTTGGCTTCCAGGCAGGGACGCCCCGCGCCTCCTGCAGGTCTTGGCTCAGGGGCTGCTTCCCCTGAGCTGGGGCTGTGGGCGGGAGCCCAGACACGCAGGGGCAGGCCCCAACCGCCTGCACACGGCTCTGCTGGGGAGGAGAGCACTAGGGAAATGACGTCTGTCAGGCACCTTCTGGTCGCTCACGGAGTCAGCCTCCGGGTGTGTGCGGCTGCAGACCCCAGCCAGGGGCCCTTGGGAGCCAGGTGCTCTCCGTACTGTGCTGAGTCTGGGCGGCCAGGCAACCGCTGGAGGAGCCCTGCAGGTGCCATTCCCTTCCCTATGACAGAGCTCTCAGTGCTGGAGCCCTTGGCAGTGTGCAACCCACCGGCCCCTAAGCCCTCCCCAAGGAAGGCTGGGGCCTGGGTGCAAAGGCAAGGCAGGAGTGGAGCTGAGGCCAGGAAGGCGCCAGGAGCGTCTCCCAGTCTCGCGCAGCCTGCTCCTTCCTGGTCAGGAAAGCTAGCAGCAAGGCAAGTCTGGGCAAGGCTCGCCCACGGCAGAGCAGTCTCACGCCAGGAACTCTGCCAGATCGGGCCTCTGAGCAGAGCTGGAGCTCTGCCGTCCTGGAGGTGCACTGGGCCCCGCCCAAGAAGTGATTGCAGCCGCACGCAGCTGGGCTGCCTCCTCTTCCCCCGAGGAGTCCGCCTCCCGCCTGCTGTGCACTAAGCTTCCAGGCGGGGGCGCCCCGCGCCTCCTACACGTCTTGGCTCAGGGGCTGCTTCCCCTGAGCTGGGGCTGTGGGCGGGAGCCCAGACACGCAGGGGCAGGCCCCAACCACCTGCACACGGCTCTGCTGGGGAGGAGAGCACTAGGGAAATGACGTCTGTCAGTCACCATCTGTGCGCTCATGGAGTCAACCTCCGGGTGTGTGGGGCTGTGGAACCGAGCCAGGGGCCATGGGAGCCTGGTGCTCTCCGTGCTGTGCTGAGTCTGGGCGGCCAAGCAACTGCTGGAGGAGCACTGCACATCCCCTTCCCTTCCCTCTGACAGACCTCTCACTGCTGGAGCCCTTGGTAGTGTGAACCCTCCGGCCCCTAAGCCCTCCCCAAGGAAGCCTGGGGCAAAGGTGCAAAGGCAAGGCAGGAGCGGAGCTTATGCCAGGAAGGCGCCAGTGGCGTCTCTCAGCCTCGCCCAGCCTGCTCCTTCGTGGGCAGGAAGCCTAGCAGCCAGGCAAGTCTGGGCAAGGCTTGCCCAGGGCAGAGCAACCTCCCGCCAGGAACTCTGACAGTTCGGGCCTCTGAGCAGAGATGGAATTCTGCCGAAAGGGAGGCGCACTCGGAGCCGCCCAAGCAGGGCTTTCAGCCTCAGGCGGCTGGGCTGCCTCGTCTTCCCCCGAGGAGGCTCGCTTCCCCAGATGCTGTGCACTTGGCTTGCAGGCAGGGGCGCCACTCGCATGCTGCAGGTCTTGGCTAAGGGGCTGCTACCCCTGAGCTGGGGCTGTGGGCAGGAACCCAGACACGCAGGGGCAGGCCCCAACCACCTGCACACGTCTCTGCTGTGGAGGAGAGCGCTGGGGAAACTACGTCTGTCAGGCATCTGCTGGGCGGGCATGGAGTCAGCTCCAGGAGTGCGGGGCTGCAGACCCCAGCCAGGGGCCCTGGGAGCCGGATGCTCTCCGTGCGGCACTGAGAATTGGCGGCCAAGCAACCGCCGGAGGAGCCCTGCACTTGCCCTTCCCTTCCCTCTGACAGAGCTCTCAGTGCTGGAGCCCTTGGCAGTGTGCAACACACCGGCCCCTAAGACCTCCCAAAGGACGTCTGGGGCCTAGTTGCAAAGGCAAGGCAGGAGGGGAGCTGATGCCAGGAAGGCGCCAGTGGCGTCTCCCAGCCACACGCAGCCTGCTCCTTCCTGGGCAGGAAGCCTAGCAGCCAGATAAGTCTGGGCAAGGCTCGCCCAGGGTAAAGCAGCCTGACGCCAGAACTCTGCAAAATCGGGCCTCTGAGCAGAGCTGGAGCGATGCGTACTGGAGGCGCAATCGGCTCCGCCCAAGGAGGGCTTGCAGCCGCACGCGGCTGGGCTGCCTCCTCTTCCCCCGAGGAGTCCGCATTCCGCATGATGTGCACTAGGCTACCAGGCGGGGGGCGCCCCGCGCCTCCTACAGGTCTTGGCTCAGGGGCTGCTTCCCCTGAACTGGGGCTGTGGGCGGGAGCCCAGACACGCAGGGGCAGGCCCCGCCACCTGCACACGTCTCTGCCGGGGAGGAGATCGCTAAGGAAATGACGTCTGTCAGGCACCTTCTGGCCTCTCACGGAGTCAGCCTCCGGGTGTGTGGGGCTGTGGAACCGAGCCAGGGGCCATGGGAGCCTGGTGCTCTCCGTGCTGTGCTGAGTCTGGGCTGCCATGCAACCGCTGGAGGAGCCCTGCTGGTGCCATTCCCTTCCCTATGACAGAGCTCTCATTGCTGGAGCCCTTGGCAGTGTGCAACCCACCGGCCCCTAAGTCCTCCGCAAGGACGCCTGGGGATTAGGTGCAAAGGCAAGGCAGGAGTGGAGCTGAGGCCAGGAAGGCGTCAGTATCGTCTCCCAGTCTCCCGCAGCCTGCTCCTTCCTGGTCAGGAAGCCTAGCAGAGAGGCAAGTCTGGGCAGGCTCGCCCAGGGCAGAGCAGCCTCACCCCAGGAACTCTGCCAGATCGGGCCTCTGAGCAGAGCTGGAGCTCTGCCGTCCTGGAGGTGCACTGGGCTCCGCCCAAGAAGTGATTGCAGCCGCACGGAGCTGGGCTGCCTCCTCTTCCCCCGAGGAGTCCGCCTCCCGCCTGCTGTGCACTAAGCTTCCAGGCGGGGGCGCCCCGCGCCTCCTACACGTCTTGGCTCAGGGGCTGCTTCCCCTGAGCTGGGGCTGTGGGCGGGAGCCCAACACGCAGGGGCAGGCCCCACCACCTGCACACGTCTCTGCTGGGGAGGAGAGCGCTAGGGAAATGACGTCTGTCAGGCAACTTCTGGGCGCCCACGGAGTCAGCCTCCGGGTGTGTGGGGCTGCAGACCACAGCCAGGGGACCTGTGAGACTTTTGCTCTCCGAGCGGCACTGAGTCTGGGCGGCCAAGCAACCGCTGGAGGAGCCCTTCACTTGCCCTCCCCTTCCCTCTAATAGAGACCTCACTGCTGGAGCGCTTGACAGTGTGCAACCCACCGGCCCCTAAGCCCTCCCCGAGGACGCCTGGGGACTGGGTGCAAAGGCAAGGCAGGAGCGGAGCTGACGCCAGGAAGGTGCCAGTGGCCTCTCCCAGCATCGCACAGCCTGCTCCTTCCTGGGCAGGAAGGCTAGCAGCGAGGCAAGCCTGGGCAAGTCTCGCACAGGGCAGAGCAGCCTCGCGCAAGGAACTTGACTAGATCCGGCCTCTGAGCAGAGCTGGAGCTCTGCCGTCCTGGAGGCGCACTCGGCTCCGCCCAAGCAGGGATGGCAGCTGCAAGCGGCTTGGCTCCCTCGACTCTTCCCAAGGAGGCTCGCTTCCCCGCGTACTGTGCACTTGGCTTCCAGGCAGGGACGCCCCGCGCCTCCTGCAGGTCTTGGCTCAGGGGCTGCTTCCCCTGAGCTGGGGCTGTGGGCGGGAGCCCAGACACGCAGGGGCAGGCCCCAACCGCCTGCACACGGCTCTGCTGGGGAGGAGAGCACTAGGGAAATGACGTCTGTCAGGCACCTTCTGGTCGCTCACGGAGTCAGCCTCCGGGTGTGTGCGGCTGCAGACCCCAGCCAGGGGCCCTTGGGAGCCAGGTGCTCTCCATACTGTGCTGAGTCTGGGCGGCCAGGCAACCGCTGGAGGAGCCCTGCAGGTGCCATTCCCTTCCCTATGACAGAGCTCTCAGTGCTGGAGCCCTTGGCAGTGTGCAACCCACCGGCCCCTAAGCCCTCCCCAAGGAAGGCTGGGGCCTGGGTGCAAAGGCAAGGCAGGAGTGGAGCTGAGGCCAGGAAGGCGCCAGGAGCGTCTCCCAGTCTCGCGCAGCCTGCTCCTTCCTGGTCAGGAAAGCTAGCAGCAAGGCAAGTCTGGGCAAGGCTCGCCCACGGCAGAGCAGCCTCACGCCAGGAACTCTGCCAGATCGGGCCTCTGAGCAGAGCTGGAGCTCTGCCGTCCTGGAGGTGCACTGGGCCCCGCCCAAGAAGTGATTGCAGCCGCACGCAGCTGGGCTGCCTCCTCTTCCCCCGAGGAGTCCGCCTCCCGCCTGCTGTGCACTAAGCTTCCAGGCGGGGGCGCCCCGCGCCTCCTACACGTCTTGGCTCAGGGGCTGCTTCCCCTGAGCTGGGGCTGTGGGCGGGAGCCCAGACACGCAGGGGCAGGCCCCAACCACCTGCACACGGCTCTGCTGGGGAGGAGAGCACTAGGGAAATGACGTCTGTCAGTCACCATCTGTGCGCTCATGGAGTCAACCTCCGGGTGTGTGGGGCTGTGGAACCGAGCCAGGGGCCATGGGAGCCTGGTGCTCTCCGTGCTGTGCTGAGTCTGGGCAGCCAAGCAACTGCTGGAGGAGCACTGCACATCCCCTTCCCTTCCCTCTGACAGACCTCTCACTGCTGGAGCCCTTGGTAGTGTGAACCCTCCGGCCCCTAAGCCCTCCCCAAGGAAGCCTGGGGCAAAGGTGCAAAGGCAAGGCAGGAGCGGAGCTTATGCCAGGAAGGCGCCAGTGGCGTCTCTCAGCCTCGCCCAGCCTGCTCCTTCGTGGGCAGGAAGCCTAGCAGCCAGGCAAGTCTGGGCAAGGCTTGCCCAGGGCAGAGCAACCTCCCGCCAGGAACTCTGACAGTTCGGGCCTCTGAGCAGAGATGGAATTCTGCCGAAAGGGAGGCGCACTCGGAGCCGCCCAAGCAGGGCTTTCAGCCTCAGGCGGCTGGGCTGCCTCGTCTTCCCCCGAGGAGGCTCGCTTCCCCAGATGCTGTGCACTTGGCTTGCAGGCAGGGGCGCCACTCGCATGCTGCAGGTCTTGGCTAAGGGGCTGCTACCCCTGAGCTGGGGCTGTGGGCAGGAACCCAGACACGCAGGGGCAGGCCCCAACCACCTGCACACGTCTCTGCTGTGGAGGAGAGCGCTGGGGAAACTACGTCTGTCAGGCATCTGCTGGGCGGGCATGGAGTCAGCCTCCAGGAGTGCGGGGCTGCAGACCCCAGCCAGGGGCCCTGGGAGCCGGATGCTCTCCGTGCGGCACTGAGAATTGGCGGCCAAGCAACCGCCGGAGGAGCCCTGCACTTGCCCTTCCCTTCCCTCTGACAGAGCTCTCACTGCTGGAGCCCTTGGCAGTGTGCAACACACCGGCCCCTAAGACCTCCCAAAGGACGTCTGGGGCCTAGTTGCAAAGGCAAGGCAGGAGGGGAGCTGATGCCAGGAAGGCGCCAGTGGCGTCTCCCAGCCACACGCAGCCTGCTCCTTCCTGGGCAGGAAGCCTAGCAGCCAGATAAGTCTGGGCAAGGCTCGCCCAGGGTAAAGCAGCCTGACGCCAGGAACTCTGCAAAATCGGGCCTCTGAGCAGAGCTGGAGCGATGCGTACTGGAGGCGCAATCGGCTCCGCCCAAGGAGGGCTTGCAGCCGCACGCGGCTGGGCTGCCTCCTCTTCCCCCGAGGAGTCCGCATTCCGCATGATGTGCACTAGGCTACCAGGCGGGGGCGCCCCGCGCCTCCTACACGTCTTGGCTCAGGGGCTGCTTCCCCTGAACTGGGGCTGTGGGCGGGAGCCCAGACACGCAGGGGCAGGCCCCGCCACCTGCACACGTCTCTGCCGGGGAGGAGATCGCTAAGGAAATGACGTCTGTCAGGCACCTTCTGGGCGCTCACGGAGTCAGCCTCCGGGTGTGTGGGGCTGTGGAACCGAGCCAGGGGCCATGGGAGCCTGGTGCTCTCCGTGCTGTGCTGAGTCTGGGCTGCCATGCAACCGCTGGAGGAGCCCTGCTGGTGCCATTCCCTTCCCTATGACAGAGCTCTCATTGCTGGAGCCCTTGGCAGTGTGCAACCCACCGGCCCCTAAGTCCTCCGCAAGGACGCCTGGGGATTAGGTGCAAAGGCAAGGCAGGAGTGGAGCTGAGGCCAGGAAGGCGTCAGTATCGTCTCCCAGTCTCCCGCAGCCTGCTCCTTCCTGGTCAGGAAGCCTAGCAGAGAGGCAAGTCTGGGCAGGCTCGCCCAGGGCAGAGCAGCCTCACGCCAGGAACTCTGCCAGATCGGGCCTCTGAGCAGAGCTGGAGCTCTGCCGTCCTGGAGGTGCACTGGGCTCCGCCCAAGAAGTGATTGCAGCCGCACGGAGCTGGGCTGCCTCCTCTTCCCCCGAGGAGTCCGCCTCCCGCCTGCTGTGCACTAAGCTTCCAGGCGGGGGCGCCCCGCGCCTCCTACACGTCTTGGCTCAGGGGCTGCTTCCCCTGAGCTGGGGCTGTGGGCGGGAGCCCAACACGCAGGGGCAGGCCCCACCACCTGCACACGTCTCTGCTGGGGAGGAGAGCGCTAGGGAAATGACGTCTGTCAGGCAACTTCTGGGCGCCCACGGAGTCAGCCTCCGGGTGTGTGGGGCTGCAGACCACAGCCAGGGGACCTGTGAGACTTTTGCTCTCCGTGTGGCACTGAGTCTGGGCGGCCAAGCAACCGCTGGAGGAGCCCTTCACTTGCCCTCCCCTTCCCTCTAATAGAGACCTCACTGCTGGAGCGCTTGACAGTGTGCAACCCACCGGCCCCTAAGCCCTCCCCGAGGACGCCTGGGGACTGGGTGCAAAGGCAAGGCAGGAGCGGAGCTGACGCCAGGAAGGTGCCAGTGGCCTCTCCCAGCATCGCACAGCCTGCTCCTTCCTGGGCAGGAAGGCTAGCAGCGAGGCAAGCCTGGGCAAGTCTCGCACAGGGCAGAGCAGCCTCGCGCAAGGAACTTGACTAGATCCGGCCTCTGAGCAGAGCTGGAGCTCTGCCGTCCTGGAGGCGCACTCGGCTCCGCCCAAGCAGGGATGGCAGCTGCAAGCGGCTTGGCTCCCTCGACTCTTCCCAAGGAGGCTCGCTTCCCCGCGTACTGTGCACTTGGCTTCCAGGCAGGGACGCCCCGCGCCTCCTGCAGGTCTTGGCTCAGGGGCTGCTTCCCCTGAGCTGGGGCTGTGGGCGGGAGCCCAGACACGCAGGGGCAGGCCCCAACCGCCTGCACACGGCTCTGCTGGGGAGGAGAGCACTAGGGAAATGACGTCTGTCAGGCACCTTCTGGTCGCTCACGGAGTCAGCCTCCGGGTGTGTGCGGCTGCAGACCCCAGCCAGGGGCCCTTGGGAGCCAGGTGCTCTCCGTACTGTGCTGAGTCTGGGCGGCCAGGCAACCGCTGGAGGAGCCCTGCAGGTGCCATTCCCTTCCCTATGACAGAGCTCTCAGTGCTGGAGCCCTTGGCAGTGTGCAACCCACCGGCCCCTAAGCCCTCCCCAAGGAAGGCTGGGGCCTGGGTGCAAAGGCAAGGCAGGAGTGGAGCTGAGGCCAGGAAGGCGCCAGGAGCGTCTCCCAGTCTCGCGCAGCCTGCTCCTTCCTGGTCAGGAAAGCTAGCAGCAAGGCAAGTCTGGGCAAGGCTCGCCCACGGCAGAGCAGCCTCACGCCAGGAACTCTGCCAGATCGGGCCTCTGAGCAGAGCTGGAGCTCTGCCGTCCTGGAGGTGCACTGGGCCCCGCCCAAGAAGTGATTGCAGCCGCACGCAGCTGGGCTGCCTCCTCTTCCCCCGAGGAGTCCGCCTCCCGCCTGCTGTGCACTAAGCTTCCAGGCGGGGGCGCCCCGCGCCTCCTACACGTCTTGGCTCAGGGGCTGCTTCCCCTGAGCTGGGGCTGTGGGCGGGAGCCCAGACACGCAGGGGCAGGCCCCAACCACCTGCACACGGCTCTGCTGGGGAGGAGAGCACTAGGGAAATGACGTCTGTCAGTCACCATCTGTGCGCTCATGGAGTCAACCTCCGGGTGTGTGGGGCTGTGGAACCGAGCCAGGGGCCATGGGAGCCTGGTGCTCTCCGTGCTGTGCTGAGTCTGGGCGGCCAAGCAACTGCTGGAGGAGCACTGCACATCCCCTTCCCTTCCCTCTGACAGACCTCTCACTGCTGGAGCCCTTGGTAGTGTGAACCCTCCGGCCCCTAAGCCCTCCCCAAGGAAGCCTGGGGCAAAGGTGCAAAGGCAAGGCAGGAGCGGAGCTTATGCCAGGAAGGCGCCAGTGGCGTCTCTCAGCCTCGCCCAGCCTGCTCCTTCGTGGGCAGGAAGCCTAGCAGCCAGGCAAGTCTGGGCAAGGCTTGCCCAGGGCAGAGCAACCTCCCGCCAGGAACTCTGACAGTTCGGGCCTCTGAGCAGAGATGGAATTCTGCCGAAAGGGAGGCGCACTCGGAGCCGCCCAAGCAGGGCTTTCAGCCTCAGGCGGCTGGGCTGCCTCGTCTTCCCCCGAGGAGGCTCGCTTCCCCAGATGCTGTGCACTTGGCTTGCAGGCAGGGGCGCCACTCGCATGCTGCAGGTCTTGGCTAAGGGGCTGCTACCCCTGAGCTGGGGCTGTGGGCAGGAACCCAGACATGCAGGGGCAGGCCCCAACCACCTGCACACGTCTCTGCTGTGGAGGAGAGTGCTGGGGAAACTACGTCTGTCAGGCATCTGTTGGGCGGGCATGGAGTCAGCCTCCAGGAGTGCGGGGCTGCAGACCCCAGCCAGGGGCCCTGGGAGCCGGATGCTCTCCGTGCGGCACTGAGAATTGGCGGCCAAGCAACCGCCGGAGGAGCCCTGCACTTGCCCTTCCCTTCCCTCTCACAGAGCTCTCACTGCTGGAGCCCTTGGCAGTGTGCAACACACCGCCCCCTAAGACCTCCCAAAGGACGTCCCCAAAGGACGTCTGGGGCCTAGTTGCAAAGGCAAGGCAGGAGGGGAGCTGATGCCAGGAAGGCGCCAGTGGCGTCTCCCAGCCACATGCAGCCTGCTCCTTCCTGGGCAGGAAGCCTAGCAGCCAGATAAGTCTGGGCAAGGCTCGCCCAGGGTAAAGCAGCCTGACGCCAGGAACTCTGCAAAATCGGGCCTCTGAGCAGAGCTGGAGCGATGCGTACTGGAGGCGCAATCGGCTCCGCCCAAGGAGGGCTTGCAGCCGCACGCGGCTGGGCTGCCTCCTCTTCCCCCGAGGAGTCCGCATTCCGCATGATGTGCACTAGGCTACCAGGCGGGGGCGCCCCGCGCCTCCTACAGGTCTTGGCTCAGGGGCTGCTTCCCCTGAACTGGGGCTGTGGGCGGGAGCCCAGACACGCAGGGGCAGGCCCCGCCACCTGCACACGTCTCTGCCGGGGAGGAGATCGCTAAGGAAATGACGTCTGTCAGGCACCTTCTGGGCGCTCACGGAGTCAGCCTCCGGGTGTGTGGGGCTGTGGAACCGAGCCAGGGGCCATGGGAGCCTGGTGCTCTCCGTGCTGTGCTGAGTCTGGGCTGCCATGCAACCGCTGGAGGAGCCCTGCTGGTGCCATTCCCTTCCCTATGACAGAGCTCTCATTGCTGGAGCCCTTGGCAGTGTGCAACCCACCGGCCCCTAAGTCCTCCGCAAGGACGCCTGGGGATTAGGTGCAAAGGCAAGGCAGGAGTGGAGCTGAGGCCAGGAAGGCGTCAGTATCGTCTCCCAGTCTCCCGCAGCCTGCTCCTTCCTGGTCAGGAAGCCTAGCAGAGAGGCAAGTCTGGGCAGGCTCGCCCAGGGCAGAGCAGCCTCACGCCAGGAACTCTGCCAGATCGGGCCTCTGAGCAGAGCTGGAGCTCTGCCGTCCTGGAGGTGCACTGGGCTCCGCCCAAGAAGTGATTGCAACCGCACGGAGCTGGGCTGCCTCCTCTTCCCCCGAGGAGTCCGCCTCCCGCCTGCTGTGCACTAAGCTTCCAGGCGGGGGCGCCCCGCGCCTCCTACACGTCTTGGCTCAGGGGCTGCTTCCCCTGAGCTGGGGCTGTGGGCGGGAGCCCAACACGCAGGGGCAGGCCCCACCACCTGCACACGTCTCTGCTGGGGAGGAGAGCGCTAGGGAAATGACGTCTGTCAGGCAACTTCTGGGCGCCCACGGAGTCAGCCTCCGGGTGTGTGGGGCTGCAGACCACAGCCAGGGGACCTGTGAGACTTTTGCTCTCCGAGCGGCACTGAGTCTGGGCGGCCAAGCAACCGCTGGAGGAGCCCTTCACTTGCCCTCCCCTTCCCTCTAATAGAGACCTCACTGCTGGAGCGCTTGACAGTGTGCAACCCACCGGCCCCTAAGCCCTCCCCGAGGACGCCTGGGGACTGGGTGCAAAGGCAAGGCAGGAGCGGAGCTGACGCCAGGAAGGTGCCAGTGGCCTCTCCCAGCATCGCACAGCCTGCTCCTTCCTGGGCAGGAAGGCTAGCAGCGAGGCAAGCCTGGGCAAGTCTCGCACAGGGCAGAGCAGCCTCGCGCAAGGAACTTGACTAGATCCGGCCTCTGAGCAGAGCTGGAGCTCTGCCGTCCTGGAGGCGCACTCGGCTCCGCCCAAGCAGGGATGGCAGCTGCAAGCGGCTTGGCTCCCTCGACTCTTCCCAAGGAGGCTCGCTTCCCCGCGTACTGTGCACTTGGCTTCCAGGCAGGGACGCCCCGCGCCTCCTGCAGGTCTTGGCTCAGGGGCTGCTTCCCCTGAGCTGGGGCTGTGGGCGGGAGCCCAGACACGCAGGGGCAGGCCCCAACCGCCTGCACACGGCTCTGCTGGGGAGGAGAGCACTAGGGAAATGACGTCTGTCAGGCACCTTCTGGTCGCTCACGGAGTCAGCCTCCGGGTGTGTGCGGCTGCAGACCCCAGCCAGGGGCCCTTGGGAGCCAGGTGCTCTCCGTACTGTGCTGAGTCTGGGCGGCCAGGCAACCGCTGGAGGAGCCCTGCAGGTGCCATTCCCTTCCCTATGACAGAGCTCTCAGTGCTGGAGCCCTTGGCAGTGTGCAACCCACCGGCCCCTAAGCCCTCCCCAAGGAAGGCTGGGGCCTGGGTGCAAAGGCAAGGCAGGAGTGGAGCTGAGGCCAGGAAGGCGCCAGGAGCGTCTCCCAGTCTCGCGCAGCCTGCTCCTTCCTGGTCAGGAAAGCTAGCAGCAAGGCAAGTCTGGGCAAGGCTCGCCCACGGCAGAGCAGCCTCACGCCAGGAACTCTGCCAGATCGGGCCTCTGAGCAGAGCTGGAGCTCTGCCGTCCTGGAGGTGCACTGGGCCCCGCCCAAGAAGTGATTGCAGCCGCACGCAGCTGGGCTGCCTCCTCTTCCCCCGAGGAGTCCGCCTCCCGCCTGCTGTGCACTAAGCTTCCAGGCGGGGGCGCCCCGCGCCTCCTACACGTCTTGGCTCAGGGGCTGCTTCCCCTGAGCTGGGGCTGTGGGCGGGAGCCCAGACACGCAGGGGCAGGCCCCAACCACCTGCACACGGCTCTGCTGGGGAGGAGAGCACTAGGGAAATGACGTCTGTCAGTCACCATCTGTGCGCTCATGGAGTCAACCTCCGGGTGTGTGGGGCTGTGGAACCGAGCCAGGGGCCATGGGAGCCTGGTGCTCTCCGTGCTGTGCTGAGTCTGGGCGGCCAAGCAACTGCTGGAGGAGCACTGCACATCCCCTTCCCTTCCCTCTGACAGACCTCTCACTGCTGGAGCCCTTGGTAGTGTGAACCCTCCGGCCCCTAAGCCCTCCCCAAGGAAGCCTGGGGCAAAGGTGCAAAGGCAAGGCAGGAGCGGAGCTTATGCCAGGAAGGCGCCAGTGGCGTCTCTCAGCCTCGCCCAGCCTGCTCCTTCGTGGGCAGGAAGCCTAGCAGCCAGGCAAGTCTGGGCAAGGCTTGCCCAGGGCAGAGCAACCTCCCGCCAGGAACTCTGACAGTTCGGGCCTCTGAGCAGAGATGGAATTCTGCCGAAAGGGAGGCGCACTCGGAGCCGCCCAAGCAGGGCTTTCAGCCTCAGGCGGCTGGGCTGCCTCGTCTTCCCCCGAGGAGGCTCGCTTCCCCAGATGCTGTGCACTTGGCTTGCAGGCAGGGGCGCCACTCGCATGCTGCAGGTCTTGGCTAAGGGGCTGCTACCCCTGAGCTGGGGCTGTGGGCAGGAACCCAGACATGCAGGGGCAGGCCCCAACCACCTGCACACGTCTCTGCTGTGGAGGAGAGTGCTGGGGAAACTACGTCTGTCAGGCATCTGCTGGGCGGGCATGGAGTCAGCCTCCAGGAGTGCGGGGCTGCAGACCCCAGCCAGGGGCCCTGGGAGCCGGATGCTCTCCGTGCGGCACTGAGAATTGGCGGCCAAGCAACCGCCGGAGGAGCCCTGCACTTGCCCTTCCCTTCCCTCTCACAGAGCTCTCACTGCTGGAGCCCTTGGCAGTGTGCAACACACCGCCCCCTAAGACCTCCCAAAGGACGTCCCCAAAGGACGTCTGGGGCCTAGTTGCAAAGGCAAGGCAGGAGGGGAGCTGATGCCAGGAAGGCGCCAGTGGCGTCTCCCAGCCACATGCAGCCTGCTCCTTCCTGGGCAGGAAGCCTAGCAGCCAGATAAGTCTGGGCAAGGCTCGCCCAGGGTAAAGCAGCCTGACGCCAGGAACTCTGCAAAATCGGGCCTCTGAGCAGAGCTGGAGCGATGCGTACTGGAGGCGCAATCGGCTCCGCCCAAGGAGGGCTTGCAGCCGCACGCGGCTGGGCTGCCTCCTCTTCCCCCGAGGAGTCCGCATTCCGCATGATGTGCACTAGGCTACCAGGCGGGGGCGCCCCGCGCCTCCTACAGGTCTTGGCTCAGGGGCTGCTTCCCCTGAACTGGGGCTGTGGGCGGGAGCCCAGACACGCAGGGGCAGGCCCCGCCACCTGCACACGTCTCTGCCGGGGAGGAGATCGCTAAGGAAATGACGTCTGTCAGGCACCTTCTGGGCGCTCACGGAGTCAGCCTCCGGGTGTGTGGGGCTGTGGAACCGAGCCAGGGGCCATGGGAGCCTGGTGCTCTCCGTGCTGTGCTGAGTCTGGGCTGCCATGCAACCGCTGGAGGAGCCCTGCTGGTGCCATTCCCTTCCCTATGACAGAGCTCTCATTGCTGGAGCCCTTGGCAGTGTGCAACCCACCGGCCCCTAAGTCCTCCGCAAGGACGCCTGGGGATTAGGTGCAAAGGCAAGGCAGGAGTGGAGCTGAGGCCAGGAAGGCGTCAGTATCGTCTCCCAGTCTCCCGCAGCCTGCTCCTTCCTGGTCAGGAAGCCTAGCAGAGAGGCAAGTCTGGGCAGGCTCGCCCAGGGCAGAGCAGCCTCACGCCAGGAACTCTGCCAGATCGGGCCTCTGAGCAGAGCTGGAGCTCTGCCGTCCTGGAGGTGCACTGGGCTCCGCCCAAGAAGTGATTGCAACCGCACGGAGCTGGGCTGCCTCCTCTTCCCCCGAGGAGTCCGCCTCCCGCCTGCTGTGCACTAAGCTTCCAGGCGGGGGCGCCCCGCGCCTCCTACACGTCTTGGCTCAGGGGCTGCTTCCCCTGAGCTGGGGCTGTGGGCGGGAGCCCAACACGCAGGGGCAGGCCCCACCACCTGCACACGTCTCTGCTGGGGAGGAGAGCGCTAGGGAAATGACGTCTGTCAGGCAACTTCTGGGCGCCCACGGAGTCAGCCTCCGGGTGTGTGGGGCTGCAGACCACAGCCAGGGGACCTGTGAGACTTTTGCTCTCCGAGCGGCACTGAGTCTGGGCGGCCAAGCAACCGCTGGAGGAGCCCTTCACTTGCCCTCCCCTTCCCTCTAATAGAGACCTCACTGCTGGAGCGCTTGACAGTGTGCAACCCACCGGCCCCTAAGCCCTCCCCGAGGACGCCTGGGGACTGGGTGCAAAGGCAAGGCAGGAGCGGAGCTGACGCCAGGAAGGTGCCAGTGGCCTCTCCCAGCATCGCACAGCCTGCTCCTTCCTGGGCAGGAAGGCTAGCAGCGAGGCAAGCCTGGGCAAGTCTCGCACAGGGCAGAGCAGCCTCGCGCAAGGAACTTGACTAGATCCGGCCTCTGAGCAGAGCTGGAGCTCTGCCGTCCTGGAGGCGCACTCGGCTCCGCCCAAGCAGGGATGGCAGCTGCAAGCGGCTTGGCTCCCTCGACTCTTCCCAAGGAGGCTCGCTTCCCCGCGTACTGTGCACTTGGCTTCCAGGCAGGGACGCCCCGCGCCTCCTGCAGGTCTTGGCTCAGGGGCTGCTTCCCCTGAGCTGGGGCTGTGGGCGGGAGCCCAGACACGCAGGGGCAGGCCCCAACCGCCTGCACACGGCTCTGCTGGGGAGGAGAGCACTAGGGAAATGACGTCTGTCAGGCACCTTCTGGTCGCTCACGGAGTCAGCCTCCGGGTGTGTGCGGCTGCAGACCCCAGCCAGGGGCCCTTGGGAGCCAGGTGCTCTCCGTACTGTGCTGAGTCTGGGCGGCCAGGCAACCGCTGGAGGAGCCCTGCAGGTGCCATTCCCTTCCCTATGACAGAGCTCTCAGTGCTGGAGCCCTTGGCAGTGTGCAACCCACCGGCCCCTAAGCCCTCCCCAAGGAAGGCTGGGGCCTGGGTGCAAAGGCAAGGCAGGAGTGGAGCTGAGGCCAGGAAGGCGCCAGGAGTGTCTCCCAGTCTCGCGCAGCCTGCTCCTTCCTGGTCAGGAAAGCTAGCAGCAAGGCAAGTCTGGGCAAGGCTCGCCCACGGCAGAGCAGCCTCACGCCAGGAACTCTGCCAGATCGGGCCTCTGAGCAGAGCTGGAGCTCTGCCGTCCTGGAGGTGCACTGGGCCCCGCCCAAGAAGTGATTGCAGCCGCACGCAGCTGGGCTGCCTCCTCTTCCCCCGAGGAGTCCGCCTCCCGCCTGCTGTGCACTAAGCTTCCAGGCGGGGGCGCCCCGCGCCTCCTACACGTCTTGGCTCAGGGGCTGCTTCCCCTGAGCTGGGGCTGTGGGCGGGAGCCCAGACACGCAGGGGCAGGCCCCAACCACCTGCACACGGCTCTGCTGGGGAGGAGAGCACTAGGGAAATGACGTCTGTCAGTCACCATCTGTGCGCTCATGGAGTCAACCTCCGGGTGTGTGGGGCTGTGGAACCGAGCCAGGGGCCATGGGAGCCTGGTGCTCTCCGTGCTGTGCTGAGTCTGGGCGGCCAAGCAACTGCTGGAGGAGCACTGCACATCCCCTTCCCTTCCCTCTGACAGACCTCTCACTGCTGGAGCCCTTGGTAGTGTGAACCCTCCGGCCCCTAAGCCCTCCCCAAGGAAGCCTGGGGCAAAGGTGCAAAGGCAAGGCAGGAGCGGAGCTTATGCCAGGAAGGCGCCAGTGGCGTCTCTCAGCCTCGCCCAGCCTGCTCCTTCGTGGGCAGGAAGCCTAGCAGCCAGGCAAGTCTGGGCAAGGCTTGCCCAGGGCAGAGCAACCTCCCGCCAGGAACTCTGACAGTTCGGGCCTCTGAGCAGAGATGGAATTCTGCCGAAAGGGAGGCGCACTCGGAGCCGCCCAAGCAGGGCTTTCAGCCTCAGGCGGCTGGGCTGCCTCGTCTTGCCCCGAGGAGGCTCGCTTCCCCAGATGCTGTGCACTTGGCTTGCAGGCAGGGGCGCCACTCGCATGCTGCAGGTCTTGGCTAAGGGGCTGCTACCCCTGAGCTGGGGCTGTGGGCAGGAACCCAGACATGCAGGGGCAGGCCCCAACCACCTGCACACGTCTCTGCTGTGGAGGAGAGCGCTGGGGAAACTACGTCTGTCAGGCATCTGCTGGGCGGGCATGGAGTCAGCCTCCAGGAGTGCGGGGCTGCAGACCCCAGCCAGGGGCCCTGGGAGCCGGATGCTCTCCGTGCGGCACTGAGAATTGGCGGCCAAGCAACCGCCGGAGGAGCCCTGCACTTGCCCTTCCCTTCCCTCTGACAGAGCTCTCACTGCTGGAGCCCTTGGCAGTGTGCAACACACCGGCCCCTAAGACCTCCCAAAGGACGTCTGGGGCCTAGTTGCAAAGGCAAGGCAGGAGGGGAGCTGATGCCAGGAAGGCGCCAGTGGCGTCTCCCAGCCACACGCAGCCTGCTCCTTCCTGGGCAGGAAGCCTAGCAGCCAGATAAGTCTGGGCAAGGCTCGCCCAGCGTAAAGCAGCCTGACGCCAGGAACTCTGCAAAATCGGGCCTCTGAGCAGAGCTGGAGCGATGCGTACTGGAGGCGCAATCGGCTCCGCCCAAGGAGGGCTTGCAGCCGCACGCGGCTGGGCTGCCTCCTCTTCCCCCGAGGAGTCCGCATTCCGCATGATGTGCACTAGGCTACCAGGCGGGGGCGCCCCGCGCCTCCTACAGGTCTTGGCTCAGGGGCTGCTTCCCCTGAACTGGGGCTGTGGGCGGGAGCCCAGACACGCAGGGGCAGGCCCCGCCACCTGCACACGTCTCTGCCGGGGAGGAGATCGCTAAGGAAATGACGTCTGTCAGGCACCTTCTGGGCGCTCACGGAGTCAGCCTCCGGGTGTGTGGGGCTGTGGAACCGAGCCAGGGACCATGGGAGCCTGGTGCTCTCCGTGCTGTGCTGAGTCTGGGCTGCCATGCAACCGCTGGAGGAGCCCTGCTGGTGCCATTCCCTTCCCTATGACAGAGCTCTCATTGCTGGAGCCCTTGGCAGTGTGCAACCCACCGGCCCCTAAGTCCTCCGCAAGGACGCCTGGGGATTAGGTGCAAAGGCAAGGCAGGAGTGGAGCTGAGGCCAGGAAGGCGTCAGTATCGTCTCCCAGTCTCCCGCAGCCTGCTCCTTCCTGGTCAGGAAGCCTAGCAGAGAGGCAAGTCTGGGCAGGCTCGCCCAGGGCAGAGCAGCCTCACGCCAGGAACTCTGCCAGATCGGGCCTCTGAGCAGAGCTGGAGCTCTGCCGTCCTGGAGGTGCACTGGGCTCCGCCCAAGAAGTGATTGCAACCGCACGGAGCTGGGCTGCCTCCTCTTCCCCCGAGGAGTCCGCCTCCCGCCTGCTGTGCACTAAGCTTCCAGGCGGGGGCGCCCCGCGCCCCCTACACGTCTTGGCTCAGGGGCTGCTTCCCCTGAGCTGGGGCTGTGGGCGGGAGCCCAACACGCAGGGGCAGGCTCCACCACCTGCACACGTCTCTGCTGGGGAGGAGAGCGCTAGGGAAATGACGTCTGTCAGGCAACTTCTGGGCGCCCACGGAGTCAGCCTCCGGGTGTGTGGGGCTGCAGACCACAGCCAGGGGACCTGTGAGACTTTTGCTCTCCGAGCGGCACTGAGTCTGGGCGGCCAAGCAACCGCTGGAGGAGCCCTTCACTTGCCCTCCCCTTCCCTCTAATAGAGACCTCACTGCTGGAGCGCTTGACAGTGTGCAACCCACCGGCCCCTAAGCCCTCCCCGAGGACGCCTGGGGACTGGGTGCAAAGGCAAGGCAGGAGCGGAGCTGACGCCAGGAAGGTGCCAGTGGCCTCTCCCAGCATCGCACAGCCTGCTCCTTCCTGGGCAGGAAGGCTAGCAGCGAGGCAAGCCTGGGCAAGTCTCGCACAGGGCAGAGCAGCCTCGCGCAAGGAACTTGACTAGATCCGGCCTCTGAGCAGAGCTGGAGCTCTGCCGTCCTGGAGGCGCACTCGGCTCCGCCCAAGCAGGGATGGCAGCTGCAAGCGGCTTGGCTCCCTCGACTCTTCCCAAGGAGGCTCGCTTCCCCGCGTACTGTGCACTTGGCTTCCAGGCAGGGACGCCCCGCGCCTCCTGCAGGTCTTGGCTCAGGGGCTGCTTCCCCTGAGCTGGGGCTGTGGGCGGGAGCCCAGACACGCAGGGGCAGGCCCCAACCGCCTGCACACGGCTCTGCTGGGGAGGAGAGCACTAGGGAAATGACGTCTGTCAGGCACCTTCTGGTCGCTCACGGAGTCAGCCTCCGGGTGTGTGCGGCTGCAGACCCCAGCCAGGGGCCCTTGGGAGCCAGGTGCTCTCCGTACTGTGCTGAGTCTGGGCGGCCAGGCAACCGCTGGAGGAGCCCTGCAGGTGCCATTCCCTTCCCTATGACAGAGCTCTCAGTGCTGGAGCCCTTGGCAGTGTGCAACCCACCGGCCCCTAAGCCCTCCCTAAGGAAGGCTGGGGCCTGGGTGCAAAGGCAAGGCAGGAGTGGAGCTGAGGCCAGGAAGGCGCCAGGAGCGTCTCCCAGTCTCGCGCAGCCTGCTCCTTCCTGGTCAGGAAAGCTAGCAGCAAGGCAAGTCTGGGCAAGGCTCGCCCACGGCAGAGCAGCCTCACGCCAGGAACTCTGCCAGATCGGGCCTCTGAGCAGAGCTGGAGCTCTGCCGTCCTGGAGGTGCACTGGGCCCCGCCCAAGAAGTGATTGCAGCCGCACGCAGCTGGGCTGCCTCCTCTTCCCCCGAGGAGTCCGCCTCCCGCCTGCTGTGCACTAAGCTTCCAGGCGGGGGCGCCCCGCGCCTCCTACACGTCTTGGCTCAGGGGCTGCTTCCCCTGAGCTGGGGCTGTGGGCGGGAGCCCAGATACGCAGGGGCAGGCCCCAACCACCTGCACACGGCTCTGCTGGGGAGGAGAGCACTAGGGAAATGACGTCTGTCAGTCACCATCTGTGCGCTCATGGAGTCAACCTCCGGGTGTGTGGGGCTGTGGAACCGAGCCAGGGGCCATGGGAGCCTGGTGCTCTCCGTGCTGTGCTGAGTCTGGGCAGCCAAGCAACTGCTGGAGGAGCACTGCACATCCCCTTCCCTTCCCTCTGACAGACCTCTCACTGCTGGAGCCCTTGGTAGTGTGAACCCTCCGGCCCCTAAGCCCTCCCCAAGGAAGCCTGGGGCAAAGGTGCAAAGGCAAGGCAGGAGCGGAGCTTATGCCAGGAAGGCGCCAGTGGCGTCTCTCAGCCTCGCCCAGCCTGCTCCTTCGTGGGCAGGAAGCCTAGCAGCCAGGCAAGTCTGGGCAAGGCTTGCCCAGGGCAGAGCAACCTCCCGCCAGGAACTCTGACAGTTCGGGCCTCTGAGCAGAGATGGAATTCTGCCAAAAGGGAGGCGCACTCGGAGCCGCCCAAGCAGGGCTTTCAGCCTCAGGCGGCTGGGCTGCCTCGTCTTGCCCCGAGGAGGCTCGCTTCCCCAGATGCTGTGCACTTGGCTTGCAGGCAGGGGCGCCACTCGCATGCTGCAGGTCTTGGCTAAGGGGCTGCTACCCCTGAGCTGGGGCTGTGGGCAGGAACCCAGACACGCAGGGGCAGGCCCCAACCACCTGCACACGTCTCTGCTGTGGAGGAGAGCGCTGGGGAAACTACGTCTGTCAGGCATCTGCTGGGCGGGCATGGAGTCAGCCTCCAGGAGTGCAGGGCTGCAGACCACAGCCAGGGGCCCTGGGAGCCGGATGCTCTCCGTGCGGCACTGAGAATTGGCGGCCAAGCAACCGCCGGAGGAGCCCTGCACTTGCCCTTCCCTTCCCTCTGACAGAGCTCTCAGTGCTGGAGCCCTTGGCAGTGTGCAACACACCGGCCCCTAAGACCTCCCAAAGGACGTCTGGGGCCTAGTTGCAAAGGCAAGGCAGGAGGGGAGCTGATGCCAGGAAGGCGCCAGTGGCGTCTCCCAGCCACACGCAGCCTGCTCCTTCCTGGGCAGGAAGCCTAGCAGCCAGATAAGTCTGGGCAAGGCTCGCCCAGGTTAAAGCAGCCTGACGCCAGGAACTCTGCAAAATCGGGCCTCTGAGCAGAGCTGGAGCGATGCGTACTGGAGGCGCAATCGGCTCCGCCCAAGGAGGGCTTGCAGCCGCACGCGGCTGGGCTGCCTCCTCTTCCCCCGAGGAGTCCGCATTCCGCATGATGTGCACTAGGCTACCAGGCGGGGGCGCCCCGCGCCTCCTACACGTCTTGGCTCAGGGGCTGCTTCCCCTGAACTGGGGCTGTGGGCGGGAGCCCAGACACGCAGGGGCAGGCCCCGCCACCTGCACACGTCTCTGCCAGGGAGGAGATCGCTAAGGAAATGACGTCTGTCAGGCACCTTCTGGGCGCTCACGGAGTCAGCCTCCGGGTGTGTGGGGCTGTGGAACCGAGCCAGGGGCCATGGGAGCCTGGTGCTCTCCGTGCTGTGCTGAGTCTGGGCTGCCATGCAACCGCTGGAGGAGCCCTGCTGGTGCCATTCCCTTCCCTATGACAGAGCTCTCATTGCTGGAGCCCTTGGCAGTGTGCAACCCACCGGCCCCTAAGTCCTCCACAAGGACGCCTGGGGATTAGGTGCAAAGGCAAGGCAGGAGTGGAGCTGAGGCCAGGAAGGCGTCAGTATCGTCTCCCAGTCTCCCGCAGCCTGCTCCTTCCTGGTCAGGAAGCCTAGCAGAGAGGCAAGTCTGGGCAGGCTCGCCCAGGGCAGAGCAGCCTCACGCCAGGAACTCTGCCAGATCGGGCCTCTGAGCAGAGCTGGAGCTCTGCTGTCCTGGAGGTGCACTGGGCTCCGCCCAAGAAGTGATTGCAACTGCACGGAGCTGGGCTGCATCCTCTTCCCCCGAGGAGTCCGCCTCCCGCCTGCTGTGCACTAAGCTTCCAGGCGGGGGCGCCCCGCGCCTCCTACACGTCTTGGCTCAGGGGCTGCTTCCCCTGAGCTGGGGCTGTGGGCGGGAGCCCAACACGCAGGGTCAGGCTCCACCACCTGCACACGTCTCTGCTGGGGAGGAGAGCGCTAGGGAAATGACGTCTGTCAGGCAACTTCTGGGCGCCCACGGAGTCAGCCTCCGGGTGTGTGGGGCTGCAGACCACAGCCAGGGGACCTGTGAGATTTTGCTCTCCGAGCGGCACTGAGTCTGGGCGGCCAAGCAACCGCTGGAGGAGCCCTTCACTTGCCCTCCCCTTCCCTCTAATAGAGACCTCACTGCTGGAGCGCTTGACAGTGTGCAACCCACCGGCCCCTAAGCCCTCCCCGAGGACGCCTGGGGACTGGGTGCAAAGGCAAGGCAGGAGCGGAGCTGACGCCAGGAAGGTGCCAGTGGCCTCTCCCAGCATCGCACAGCCTGCTCCTTCCTGGGCAGGAAGGCTAGCAGCGAGGCAAGCCTGGGCAAGTCTCGCACAGGGCAGAGCAGCCTCGCGCAAGGAACTTGACTAGATCCGGCCTCTGAGCAGAGCTGGAGCTCTGCCGTCCTGGAGGCGCACTCGGCTCCGCCCAAGCAGGGATGGCAGCTGCAAGCGGCTTGGCTCCCTCGACTCTTCCCAAGGAGGCTCGCTTCCCCGCGTACTGTGCACTTGGCTTCCAGGCAGGGACGCCCCGCGCCTCCTGCAGGTCTTGGCTCAGGGGCTGCTTCCCCTGAGCTGGGGCTGTGGGCGGGAGCCCAGACACGCAGGGGCAGGCCCCAACCGCCTGCACACGGCTCTGCTGGGGAGGAGAGCACTAGGGAAATGACGTCTGTCAGGCACCTTCTGGTCGCTCACGGAGTCAGCCTCCGGGTGTGTGCGGCTGCAGACCCCAGCCAGGGGCCCTTGGGAGCCAGGTGCTCTCCGTACTGTGCTGAGTCTGGGCGGCCAGGCAACCGCTGGAGGAGCCCTGCAGGTGCCATTCCCTTCCCTATGACAGAGCTCTCAGTGCTGGAGCCCTTGGCAGTGTGCAACCCACCGGCCCCTAAGCCCTCCCCAAGGAAGGCTGGGGCCTGGGTGCAAAGGCAAGGCAGGAGTGGAGCTGAGGCCAGGAAGGCGCCAGGAGCGTCTCCCAGTCTCGCGCAGCCTGCTCCTTCCTGGTCAGGAAAGCTAGCAGCAAGGCAAGTCTGGGCAAGGCTCGCCCACGGCAGAGCAGCCTCACGCCAGGAACTCTGCCAGATCGGGCCTCTGAGCAGAGCTGGAGCTCTGCCGTCCTGGAGGTGCACTGGGCCCCGCCCAAGAAGTGATTGCAGCCGCACGCAGCTGGGCTGCCTCCTCTTCCCCCGAGGAGTCCGCCTCCCGCCTGCTGTGCACTAAGCTTCCAGGCGGGGGCGCCCCGCGCCTCCTACACGTCTTGGCTCAGGGGCTGCTTCCCCTGAGCTGGGGCTGTGGGCGGGAGCCCAGACACGCAGGGGCAGGCCCCAACCACCTGCACACGGCTCTGCTGGGGAGGAGAGCACTAGGGAAATGACGTCTGTCAGTCACCATCTGTGCGCTCATGGAGTCAACCTCCGGGTGTGTGGGGCTGTGGAACCGAGCCAGGGGCCATGGGAGCCTGGTGCTCTCCGTGCTGTGCTGAGTCTGGGCGGCCAAGCAACTGCTGGAGGAGCACTGCACATCCCCTTCCCTTCCCTCTGACAGACCTCTCACTGCTGGAGCCCTTGGTAGTGTGAACCCTCCGGCCCCTAAGCCCTCCCCAAGGAAGCCTGGGGCAAAGGTGCAAAGGCAAGGCAGGAGCGGAGCTTATGCCAGGAAGGCGCCAGTGGCGTCTCTCAGCCTCGCCCAGCCTGCTCCTTCGTGGGCAGGAAGCCTAGCAGCCAGGCAAGTCTGGGCAAGGCTTGCCCAGGGCAGAGCAACCTCCCGCCAGGAACTCTGACAGTTCGGGCCTCTGAGCAGAGATGGAATTCTGCCGAAAGGGAGGCGCACTCGGAGCCGCCCAAGCAGGGCTTTCAGCCTCAGGCGGCTGGGCTGCCTCGTCTTCCCCCGAGGAGGCTCGCTTCCCCAGATGCTGTGCACTTGGCTTGCAGGCAGGGGCGCCACTCGCATGCTGCAGGTCTTGGCTAAGGGGCTGCTACCCCTGAGCTGGGGCTGTGGGCAGGAACCCAGACACGCAGGGGCAGGCCCCAACCACCTGCACACGTCTCTGCTGTGGAGGAGAGCGCTGGGGAAACTACGTCTGTCAGGCATCTGCTGGGCGGGCATGGAGTCAGCTCCAGGAGTGCGGGGCTGCAGACCCCAGCCAGGGGCCCTGGGAGCCGGATGCTCTCCGTGCGGCACTGAGAATTGGCGGCCAAGCAACCGCCGGAGGAGCCCTGCACTTGCCCTTCCCTTCCCTCTGACAGAGCTCTCAGTGCTGGAGCCCTTGGCAGTGTGCAACACACCGGCCCCTAAGACCTCCCAAAGGACGTCTGGGGCCTAGTTGCAAAGGCAAGGCAGGAGGGGAGCTGATGCCAGGAAGGCGCCAGTGGCGTCTCCCAGCCACACGCAGCCTGCTCCTTCCTGGGCAGGAAGCCTAGCAGCCAGATAAGTCTGGGCAAGGCTCGCCCAGGGTAAAGCAGCCTGACGCCAGGAACTCTGCAAAATCGGGCCTCTGAGCAGAGCTGGAGCGATGCGTACTGGAGGCGCAATCGGCTCCGCCCAAGGAGGGCTTGCAGCCGCACGCGGCTGGGCTGCCTCCTCTTCCCCCGAGGAGTCCGCATTCCGCATGATGTGCACTAGGCTACCAGGCGGGGGCGCCCCGCGCCTCCTACACGTCTTGGCTCAGGGGCTGCTTCCCCTGAACTGGGGCTGTGGGCGGGAGCCCAGACACGCAGGGGCAGGCCCCGCCACCTGCACACGTCTCTGCCGGGGAGGAGATCGCTAAGGAAATGACGTCTGTCAGGCACCTTCTGGCCGCTCACGGAGTCAGCCTCCGGGTGTGTGGGGCTGTGGAACCGAGCCAGGGGCCATGGGAGCCTGGTGCTCTCCGTGCTGTGCTGAGTCTGGGCTGCCATGCAACCGCTGGAGGAGCCCTGCTGGTGCCATTCCCTTCCCTATGACAGAGCTCTCATTGCTGGAGCCCTTGGCAGTGTGCAACCCACCGGCCCCTAAGTCCTCCGCAAGGACGCCTGGGGATTAGGTGCAAAGGCAAGGCAGGAGTGGAGCTGAGGCCAGGAAGGCGTCAGTATCGTCTCCCAGTCTCCCGCAGCCTGCTCCTTCCTGGTCAGGAAGCCTAGCAGAGAGGCAAGTCTGGGCAGGCTCGCCCAGGGCAGAGCAGCCTCACCCCAGGAACTCTGCCAGATCGGGCCTCTGAGCAGAGCTGGAGCTCTGCCGTCCTGGAGGTGCACTGGGCTCCGCCCAAGAAGTGATTGCAGCCGCACGGAGCTGGGCTGCCTCCTCTTCCCCCGAGGAGTCCGCCTCCCGCCTGCTGTGCACTAAGCTTCCAGGCGGGGGCGCCCCGCGCCCCCTACACGTCTTGGCTCAGGGGCTGCTTCCCCTGAGCTGGGGCTGTGGGCGGGAGCCCAACACGCAGGGGCAGGCCCCACCACCTGCACACGTCTCTGCTGGGGAGGAGAGCGCTAGGGAAATGACGTCTGTCAGGCAACTTCTGGGCGCCCACGGAGTCAGCCTCCGGGTGTGTGGGGCTGCAGACCACAGCCAGGGGACCTGTGAGACTTTTGCTCTCCGAGCGGCACTGAGTCTGGGCGGCCAAGCAACCGCTGGAGGAGCCCTTCACTTGCCCTCCCCTTCCCTCTAATAGAGACCTCACTGCTGGAGCGCTTGACAGTGTGCAACCCACCGGCCCCTAAGCCCTCCCCGAGGACGCCTGGGGACTGGGTGCAAAGGCAAGGCAGGAGCGGAGCTGACGCCAGGAAGGTGCCAGTGGCCTCTCCCAGCATCGCACAGCCTGCTCCTTCCTGGGCAGGAAGGCTAGCAGCGAGGCAAGCCTGGGCAAGTCTCGCACAGGGCAGAGCAGCCTCGCGCAAGGAACTTGACTAGATCCGGCCTCTGAGCAGAGCTGGAGCTCTGCCGTCCTGGAGGCGCACTCGGCTCCGCCCAAGCAGGGATGGCAGCTGCAAGCGGCTTGGCTCCCTCGACTCTTCCCAAGGAGGCTCGCTTCCCCGCGTACTGTGCACTTGGCTTCCAGGCAGGGACGCCCCGCGCCTCCTGCAGGTCTTGGCTCAGGGGCTGCTTCCCCTGAGCTGGGGCTGTGGGCGGGAGCCCAGACACGCAGGGGCAGGCCCCAACCGCCTGCACACGGCTCTGCTGGGGAGGAGAGCACTAGGGAAATGACGTCTGTCAGGCACCTTCTGGTCGCTCACGGAGTCAGCCTCCGGGTGTGTGCGGCTGCAGACCCCAGCCAGGGGCCCTTGGGAGCCAGGTGCTCTCCGTACTGTGCTGAGTCTGGGCGGCCAGGCAACCGCTGGAGGAGCCCTGCAGGTGCCATTCCCTTCCCTATGACAGAGCTCTCAGTGCTGGAGCCCTTGGCAGTGTGCAACCCACCGGCCCCTAAGCCCTCCCCAAGGAAGGCTGGGGCCTGGGTGCAAAGGCAAGGCAGGAGTGGAGCTGAGGCCAGGAAGGCGCCAGGAGCGTCTCCCAGTCTCGCGCAGCCTGCTCCTTCCTGGTCAGGAAAGCTAGCAGCAAGGCAAGTCTGGGCAAGGCTCGCCCACGGCAGAGCAGCCTCACGCCAGGAACTCTGCCAGATCGGGCCTCTGAGCAGAGCTGGAGCTCTGCCGTCCTGGAGGTGCACTGGGCCCCGCCCAAGAAGTGATTGCAGCCGCACGCAGCTGGGCTGCCTCCTCTTCCCCCGAGGAGTCCGCCTCCCGCCTGCTGTGCACTAAGCTTCCAGGCGGGGGGCGCCCCGCGCCTCCTACACGTCTTGGCTCAGGGGCTGCTTCCCCTGAGCTGGGGCTGTGGGCGGGAGCCCAGACACGCAGGGGCAGGCCCCAACCACCTGCACACGGCTCTGCTGGGGAGGAGAGCACTAGGGAAATGACGTCTGTCAGTCACCATCTGTGCGCTCATGGAGTCAACCTCCGGGTGTGTGGGGCTGTGGAACCGAGCCAGGGGCCATGGGAGCCTGGTGCTCTCCGTGCTGTGCTGAGTCTGGGCGGCCAAGCAACTGCTGGAGGAGCACTGCACATCCCCTTCCCTTCCCTCTGACAGACCTCTCACTGCTGGAGCCCTTGGTAGTGTGAACCCTCCGGCCCCTAAGCCCTCCCCAAGGAAGCCTGGGGCAAAGGTGCAAAGGCAAGGCAGGAGCGGAGCTTATGCCAGGAAGGCGCCAGTGGCGTCTCTCAGCCTCGCCCAGCCTGCTCCTTCGTGGGCAGGAAGCCTAGCAGCCAGGCAAGTCTGGGCAAGGCTTGCCCAGGGCAGAGCAACCTCCCGCCAGGAACTCTGACAGTTCGGGCCTCTGAGCAGAGATGGAATTCTGCCGAAAGGGAGGCGCACTCGGAGCCGCCCAAGCAGGGCTTTCAGCCTCAGGCGGCTGGGCTGCCTCGTCTTCCCCCAAGGAGGCTCGCTTCCCCAGATGCTGTGCACTTGGCTTGCAGGCAGGGGCGCCACTCGCATGCTGCAGGTCTTGGCTAAGGGGCTGCTACCCCTGAGCTGGGGCTGTGGGCAGGAACCCAGACACGCAGGGGCAGGCCCCAACCACCTGCACACGTCTCTGCTGTGGAGGAGAGCGCTGGGGAAACTACGTCTGTCAGGCATCTGCTGGGCGGGCATGGAGTCAGCCTCCAGGAGTGCGGGGCTGCAGACCCCAGCCAGGGGCCCTGGGAGCGGATGCTCTCCGTGCGGCACTGAGAATTGGCGGCCAAGCAACCGCCGGAGGAGCCCTGCACTTGCCCTTCCCTTCCCTCTGACAGAGCTCTCAGTGCTGGAGCCCTTGGCAGTGTGCAACACACCGGCCCCTAAGACCTCCCAAAGGACGTCTGGGGCCTAGTTGCAAAGGCAAGGCAGGAGGGGAGCTGATGCCAGGAAGGCGCCAGTGGCGTCTCCCAGCCACACGCAGCCTGCTCCTTCCTGGGCAGGAAGCCTAGCAGCCAGATAAGTCTGGGCAAGGCTCGCCCAGGGTAAAGCAGCCTGACGCCAGGAACTCTGCAAAATCGGGCCTCTGAGCAGAGCTGGAGCGATGCGTACTGGAGGCGCAATCGGCTCCGCCCAAGGAGGGCTTGCAGCCGCACGCGGCTGGGCTGCCTCCTCTTCCCCCGAGGAGTCCGCATTCCGCATGATGTGCACTAGGCTACCAGGCGGGGGCGCCCCGCGCCTCCTACACGTCTTGGCTCAGGGGCTGCTTCCCCTGAACTGGGGCTGTGGGCGGGAGCCCAGACACGCAGGGGCAGGCCCCGCCACCTGCACACGTCTCTGCCGGGGAGGAGATCGCTAAGGAAATGACGTCTGTCAGGCACCTTCTGGGCGCTCACGGAGTCAGCCTCCGGGTGTGTGGGGGCTGTGGAACCGAGCCAGGGGCCATGGGAGCCTGGTGCTCTCCGTGCTGTGCTGAGTCTGGGCTGCCATGCAACCGCTGGAGGAGCCCTGCTGGTGCCATTCCCTTCCCTATGACAGAGCTCTCATTGCTGGAGCCCTTGGCAGTGTGCAACCCACCGGCCCCTAAGTCCTCCGCAAGGACGCCTGGGGATTAGGTGCAAAGGCAAGGCAGGAGTGGAGCTGAGGCCAGGAAGGCGTCAGTATCGTCTCCCAGTCTCCCGCAGCCTGCTCCTTCCTGGTCAGGAAGCCTAGCAGAGAGGCAAGTCTGGGCAGGCTCGCCCAGGGCAGAGCAGCCTCACGCCAGGAACTCTGCCAGATCGGGCCTCTGAGCAGAGCTGGAGCTCTGCCGTCCTGGAGGTGCACTGGGCTCCGCCCAAGAAGTGATTGCAGCCGCACGGAGCTGGGCTGCCTCCTCTTCCCCCGAGGAGTCCGCCTCCCGCCTGCTGTGCACTAAGCTTCCAGGCGGGGGGCGCCCCGCGCCTCCTACACGTCTTGGCTCAGGGGCTGCTTCCCCTGAGCTGGGGCTGTGGGCGGGAGCCCAACACGCAGGGGCAGGCCCCACCACCTGCACACGTCTCTGCTGGGGAGGAGAGCGCTAGGGAAATGACGTCTGTCAGGCAACTTCTGGGCGCCCACGGAGTCAGCCTCCGGGTGTGTGGGGCTGCAGACCACAGCCAGGGGACCTGTGAGACTTTTGCTCTCCGTGTGGCACTGAGTCTGGGCGGCCAAGCAACCGCTGGAGGAGCCCTTCACTTGCCCTCCCCTTCCCTCTAATAGAGACCTCACTGCTGGAGCGCTTGACAGTGTGCAACCCACCGGCCCCTAAGCCCTCCCCGAGGACGCCTGGGGACTGGGTGCAAAGGCAAGGCAGGAGCGGAGCTGACGCCAGGAAGGTGCCAGTGGCCTCTCCCAGCATCGCACAGCCTGCTCCTTCCTGGGCAGGAAGGCTAGCAGCGAGGCAAGCCTGGGCAAGTCTCGCACAGGGCAGAGCAGCCTCGCGCAAGGAACTTGACTAGATCCGGCCTCTGAGCAGAGCTGGAGCTCTGCCGTCCTGGAGGCGCACTCGGCTCCGCCCAAGCAGGGATGGCAGCTGCAAGCGGCTTGGCTCCCTCGACTCTTCCCAAGGAGGCTCGCTTCCCCGCGTACTGTGCACTTGGCTTCCAGGCAGGGACGCCCCGCGCCTCCTGCAGGTCTTGGCTCAGGGGCTGCTTCCCCTGAGCTGGGGCTGTGGGCGGGAGCCCAGACACGCAGGGGCAGGCCCCAACCGCCTGCACACGGCTCTGCTGGGGAGGAGAGCACTAGGGAAATGACGTCTGTCAGGCACCTTCTGGTCGCTCACGGAGTCAGCCTCCGGGTGTGTGCGGCTGCAGACCCCAGCCAGGGGCCCTTGGGAGCCAGGTGCTCTCCGTACTGTGCTGAGTCTGGGCGGCCAGGCAACCGCTGGAGGAGCCCTGCAGGTGCCATTCCCTTCCCTATGACAGAGCTCTCAGTGCTGGAGCCCTTGGCAGTGTGCAACCCACCGGCCCCTAAGCCCTCCCCAAGGAAGGCTGGGGCCTGGGTGCAAAGGCAAGGCAGGAGTGGAGCTGAGGCCAGGAAGGCGCCAGGAGCGTCTCCCAGTCTCGCGCAGCCTGCTCCTTCCTGGTCAGGAAAGCTAGCAGCAAGGCAAGTCTGGGCAAGGCTCGCCCACGGCAGAGCAGCCTCACGCCAGGAACTCTGCCAGATCGGGCCTCTGAGCAGAGCTGGAGCTCTGCCGTCCTGGAGGTGCACTGGGCCCCGCCCAAGAAGTGATTGCAGCCGCACGCAGCTGGGCTGCCTCCTCTTCCCCCGAGGAGTCCGCCTCCCGCCTGCTGTGCACTAAGCTTCCAGGCGGGGGCGCCCCGCGCCTCCTACACGTCTTGGCTCAGGGGCTGCTTCCCCTGAGCTGGGGCTGTGGGCGGGAGCCCAGACACGCAGGGGCAGGCCCCAACCACCTGCACACGGCTCTGCTGGGGAGGAGAGCACTAGGGAAATGACGTCTGTCAGTCACCATCTGTGCGCTCATGGAGTCAACCTCCGGGTGTGTGGGGCTGTGGAACCGAGCCAGGGGCCATGGGAGCCTGGTGCTCTCCGTGCTGTGCTGAGTCTGGGCGGCCAAGCAACTGCTGGAGGAGCACTGCACATCCCCTTCCCTTCCCTCTGACAGACCTCTCACTGCTGGAGCCCTTGGTAGTGTGAACCCTCCGGCCCCTAAGCCCTCCCCAAGGAAGCCTGGGGCAAAGGTGCAAAGGCAAGGCAGGAGCGGAGCTTATGCCAGGAAGGCGCCAGTGGCGTCTCTCAGCCTCGCCCAGCCTGCTCCTTCGTGGGCAGGAAGCCTAGCAGCCAGGCAAGTCTGGGCAAGGCTTGCCCAGGGCAGAGCAACCTCCCGCCAGGAACTCTGACAGTTCGGGCCTCTGAGCAGAGATGGAATTCTGCCGAAAGGGAGGCGCACTCGGAGCCGCCCAAGCAGGGCTTTCAGCCTCAGGCGGCTGGGCTGCCTCGTCTTCCCCCGAGGAGGCTCGCTTCCCCAGATGCTGTGCACTTGGCTTGCAGGCAGGGGCGCCACTCGCATGCTGCAGGTCTTGGCTAAGGGGCTGCTACCCCTGAGCTGGGGCTGTGGGCAGGAACCCAGACATGCAGGGGCAGGCCCCAACCACCTGCACACGTCTCTGCTGTGGAGGAGAGCGCTGGGGAAACTACGTCTGTCAGGCATCTGCTGGGCGGGCATGGAGTCAGCCTCCAGGAGTGCGGGGCTGCAGACCCCAGCCAGGGGCCCTGGGAGCCGGATGCTCTCCGTGCGGCACTGAGAATTGGCGGCCAAGCAACCGCCGGAGGAGCCCTGCACTTGCCCTTCCCTTCCCTCTCACAGAGCTCTCACTGCTGGAGCCCTTGGCAGTGTGCAACACACCGGCCCCTAAGACCTCCCAAAGGACGTCCCCAAAGGACGTCTGGGGCCTAGTTGCAAAGGCAAGGCAGGAGGGGAGCTGATGCCAGGAAGGCGCCAGTGGCGTCTCCCAGCCACACGCAGCCTGCTCCTTCCTGGGCAGGAAGCCTAGCAGCCAGATAAGTCTGGGCAAGGCTCGCCCAGGGTAAAGCAGCCTGACGCCAGGAACTCTGCAAAATCGGGCCTCTGAGCAGAGCTGGAGCGATGCGTACTGGAGGCGCAATCGGCTCCGCCCAAGGAGGGCTTGCAGCCGCACGCGGCTGGGCTGCCTCCTCTTCCCCCGAGGAGTCCGCATTCCGCATGATGTGCACTAGGCTACCAGGCGGGGGCGCCCCGCGCCTCCTACAGGTCTTGGCTCAGGGGCTGCTTCCCCTGAACTGGGGCTGTGGGCGGGAGCCCAGACACGCAGGGGCAGGCCCCGCCACCTGCACACGTCTCTGCCGGGGAGGAGATCGCTAAGGAAATGACGTCTGTCAGGCACCTTCTGGGCGCTCACGGAGTCAGCCTCCGGGTGTGTGGGGCTGTGGAACCGAGCCAGGGGCCATGGGAGCCTGGTGCTCTCCGTGCTGTGCTGAGTCTGGGCTGCCATGCAACCGCTGGAGGAGCCCTGCTGGTGCCATTCCCTTCCCTATGACAGAGCTCTCATTGCTGGAGCCCTTGGCAGTGTGCAACCCACCGGCCCCTAAGTCCTCCGCAAGGACGCCTGGGGATTAGGTGCAAAGGCAAGGCAGGAGTGGAGCTGAGGCCAGGAAGGCGTCAGTATCGTCTCCCAGTCTCCCGCAGCCTGCTCCTTCCTGGTCAGGAAGCCTAGCAGAGAGGCAAGTCTGGGCAGGCTCGCCCAGGGCAGAGCAGCCTCACGCCAGGAACTCTGCCAGATCGGGCCTCTGAGCAGAGCTGGAGCTCTGCCGTCCTGGAGGTGCACTGGGCTCCGCCCAAGAAGTGATTGCAACCGCACGGAGCTGGGCTGCCTCCTCTTCCCCCGAGGAGTCCGCCTCCCGCCTGCTGTGCACTAAGCTTCCAGGCGGGGGCGCCCCGCGCCTCCTACACGTCTTGGCTCAGGGGCTGCTTCCCCTGAGCTGGGGCTGTGGGCGGGAGCCCAACACGCAGGGGCAGGCCCCACCACCTGCACACGTCTCTGCTGGGGAGGAGAGCGCTAGGGAAATGACGTCTGTCAGGCAACTTCTGGGCGCCCACGGAGTCAGCCTCCGGGTGTGTGGGGCTGCAGACCACAGCCAGGGGACCTGTGAGACTTTTGCTCTCCGAGCGGCACTGAGTCTGGGCGGCCAAGCAACCGCTGGAGGAGCCCTTCACTTGCCCTCCCCTTCCCTCTAATAGAGACCTCACTGCTGGAGCGCTTGACAGTGTGCAACCCACCGGCCCCTAAGCCCTCCCCGAGGACGCCTGGGGACTGGGTGCAAAGGCAAGGCAGGAGCGGAGCTGACGCCAGGAAGGTGCCAGTGGCCTCTCCCAGCATCGCACAGCCTGCTCCTTCCTGGGCAGGAAGGCTAGCAGCGAGGCAAGCCTGGGCAAGTCTCGCACAGGGCAGAGCAGCCTCGCGCAAGGAACTTGACTAGATCCGGCCTCTGAGCAGAGCTGGAGCTCTGCCGTCCTGGAGGCGCACTCGGCTCCGCCCAAGCAGGGATGGCAGCTGCAAGCGGCTTGGCTCCCTCGACTCTTCCCAAGGAGGCTCGCTTCCCCGCGTACTGTGCACTTGGCTTCCAGGCAGGGACGCCCCGCGCCTCCTGCAGGTCTTGGCTCAGGGGCTGCTTCCCCTGAGCTGGGGCTGTGGGCGGGAGCCCAGACACGCAGGGGCAGGCCCCAACCGCCTGCACACGGCTCTGCTGGGGAGGAGAGCACTAGGGAAATGACGTCTGTCAGGCACCTTCTGGTCGCTCACGGAGTCAGCCTCCGGGTGTGTGCGGCTGCAGACCCCAGCCAGGGGCCCTTGGGAGCCAGGTGCTCTCCGTACTGTGCTGAGTCTGGGCGGCCAGGCAACCGCTGGAGGAGCCCTGCAGGTGCCATTCCCTTCCCTATGACAGAGCTCTCAGTGCTGGAGCCCTTGGCAGTGTGCAACCCACCGGCCCCTAAGCCCTCCCCAAGGAAGGCTGGGGCCTGGGTGCAAAGGCAAGGCAGGAGTGGAGCTGAGGCCAGGAAGGCGCCAGGAGCGTCTCCCAGTCTCGCGCAGCCTGCTCCTTCCTGGTCAGGAAAGCTAGCAGCAAGGCAAGTCTGGGCAAGGCTCGCCCACGGCAGAGCAGCCTCACGCCAGGAACTCTGCCAGATCGGGCCTCTGAGCAGAGCTGGAGCTCTGCCGTCCTGGAGGTGCACTGGGCCCCGCCCAAGAAGTGATTGCAGCCGCACGCAGCTGGGCTGCCTCCTCTTCCCCCGAGGAGTCCGCCTCCCGCCTGCTGTGCACTAAGCTTCCAGGCGGGGGCGCCCCGCGCCTCCTACACGTCTTGGCTCAGGGGCTGCTTCCCCTGAGCTGGGGCTGTGGGCGGGAGCCCAGACACGCAGGGGCAGGCCCCAACCACCTGCACACGGCTCTGCTGGGGAGGAGAGCACTAGGGAAATGACGTCTGTCAGTCACCATCTGTGCGCTCATGGAGTCAACCTCCGGGTGTGTGGGGCTGTGGAACCGAGCCAGGGGCCATGGGAGCCTGGTGCTCTCCGTGCTGTGCTGAGTCTGGGCGGCCAAGCAACTGCTGGAGGAGCACTGCACATCCCCTTCCCTTCCCTCTGACAGACCTCTCACTGCTGGAGCCCTTGGTAGTGTGAACCCTCCGGCCCCTAAGCCCTCCCCAAGGAAGCCTGGGGCAAAGGTGCAAAGGCAAGGCAGGAGCGGAGCTTATGCCAGGAAGGCGCCAGTGGCGTCTCTCAGCCTCGCCCAGCCTGCTCCTTCGTGGGCAGGAAGCCTAGCAGCCAGGCAAGTCTGGGCAAGGCTTGCCCAGGGCAGAGCAACCTCCCGCCAGGAACTCTGACAGTTCGGGCCTCTGAGCAGAGATGGAATTCTGCCGAAAGGGAGGCGCACTCGGAGCCGCCCAAGCAGGGCTTTCAGCCTCAGGCGGCTGGGCTGCCTCGTCTTCCCCCGAGGAGGCTCGCTTCCCCAGATGCTGTGCACTTGGCTTGCAGGCAGGGGCGCCACTCGCATGCTGCAGGTCTTGGCTAAGGGGCTGCTACCCCTGAGCTGGGGCTGTGGGCAGGAACCCAGACATGCAGGGGCAGGCCCCAACCACCTGCACACGTCTCTGCTGTGGAGGAGAGCGCTGGGGAAACTACGTCTGTCAGGCATCTGCTGGGCGGGCATGGAGTCAGCCTCCAGGAGTGCGGGGCTGCAGACCCCAGCCAGGGGCCCTGGGAGCCGGATGCTCTCCGTGCGGCACTGAGAATTGGCGGCCAAGCAACCGCCGGAGGAGCCCTGCACTTGCCCTTCCCTTCCCTCTGACAGAGCTCTCACTGCTGGAGCCCTTGGCAGTGTGCAACACACCGGCCCCTAAGACCTCCCAAAGGACGTCTGGGGCCTAGTTGCAAAGGCAAGGCAGGAGGGGAGCTGATGCCAGGAAGGCGCCAGTGGCGTCTCCCAGCCACACGCAGCCTGCTCCTTCCTGGGCAGGAAGCCTAGCAGCCAGATAAGTCTGGGCAAGGCTCGCCCAGCGTAAAGCAGCCTGACGCCAGGAACTCTGCAAAATCGGGCCTCTGAGCAGAGCTGGAGCGATGCGTACTGGAGGCGCAATCGGCTCCGCCCAAGGAGGGCTTGCAGCCGCACGCGGCTGGGCTGCCTCCTCTTCCCCCGAGGAGTCCGCATTCCGCATGATGTGCACTAGGCTACCAGGCGGGGGCGCCCCGCGCCTCCTACAGGTCTTGGCTCAGGGGCTGCTTCCCCTGAACTGGGGCTGTGGGCGGGAGCCCAGACACGCAGGGGCAGGCCCCGCCACCTGCACACGTCTCTGCCGGGGAGGAGATCGCTAAGGAAATGACGTCTGTCAGGCACCTTCTGGGCGCTCACGGAGTCAGCCTCCGGGTGTGTGGGGCTGTGGAACCGAGCCAGGGGCCATGGGAGCCTGGTGCTCTCCGTGCTGTGCTGAGTCTGGGCTGCCATGCAACCGCTGGAGGAGCCCTGCTGGTGCCATTCCCTTCCCTATGACAGAGCTCTCATTGCTGGAGCCCTTGGCAGTGTGCAACCCACCGGCCCCTAAGTCCTCCGCAAGGACGCCTGGGGATTAGGTGCAAAGGCAAGGCAGGAGTGGAGCTGAGGCCAGGAAGGCGTCAGTATCGTCTCCCAGTCTCCCGCAGCCTGCTCCTTCCTGGTCAGGAAGCCTAGCAGAGAGGCAAGTCTGGGCAGGCTCGCCCAGGGCAGAGCAGCCTCACGCCAGGAACTCTGCCAGATCGGGCCTCTGAGCAGAGCTGGAGCTCTGCCGTCCTGGAGGTGCACTGGGCTCCGCCCAAGAAGTGATTGCAACCGCACGGAGCTGGGCTGCCTCCTCTTCCCCCGAGGAGTCCGCCTCCCGCCTGCTGTGCACTAAGCTTCCAGGCGGGGGCGCCCCGCGCCCCCTACACGTCTTGGCTCAGGGGCTGCTTCCCCTGAGCTGGGGCTGTGGGCGGGAGCCCAACACGCAGGGGCAGGCTCCACCACCTGCACACGTCTCTGCTGGGGAGGAGAGCGCTAGGGAAATGACGTCTGTCAGGCAACTTCTGGGCGCCCACGGAGTCAGCCTCCGGGTGTGTGGGGCTGCAGACCACAGCCAGGGGACCTGTGAGACTTTTGCTCTCCGAGCGGCACTGAGTCTGGGCGGCCAAGCAACCGCTGGAGGAGCCCTTCACTTGCCCTCCCCTTCCCTCTAATAGAGACCTCACTGCTGGAGCGCTTGACAGTGTGCAACCCACCGGCCCCTAAGCCCTCCCCGAGGACGCCTGGGGACTGGGTGCAAAGGCAAGGCAGGAGCGGAGCTGACGCCAGGAAGGTGCCAGTGGCCTCTCCCAGCATCGCACAGCCTGCTCCTTCCTGGGCAGGAAGGCTAGCAGCGAGGCAAGCCTGGGCAAGTCTCGCACAGGGCAGAGCAGCCTCGCGCAAGGAACTTGACTAGATCCGGCCTCTGAGCAGAGCTGGAGCTCTGCCGTCCTGGAGGCGCACTCGGCTCCGCCCAAGCAGGGATGGCAGCTGCAAGCGGCTTGGCTCCCTCGACTCTTCCCAAGGAGGCTCGCTTCCCCGCGTACTGTGCACTTGGCTTCCAGGCAGGGACGCCCCGCGCCTCCTGCAGGTCTTGGCTCAGGGGCTGCTTCCCCTGAGCTGGGGCTGTGGGCGGGAGCCCAGACACGCAGGGGCAGGCCCCAACCGCCTGCACACGGCTCTGCTGGGGAGGAGAGCACTAGGGAAATGACGTCTGTCAGGCACCTTCTGGTCGCTCACGGAGTCAGCCTCCGGGTGTGTGCGGCTGCAGACCCCAGCCAGGGGCCCTTGGGAGCCAGGTGCTCTCCGTACTGTGCTGAGTCTGGGCGGCCAGGCAACCGCTGGAGGAGCCCTGCAGGTGCCATTCCCTTCCCTATGACAGAGCTCTCAGTGCTGGAGCCCTTGGCAGTGTGCAACCCACCGGCCCCTAAGCCCTCCCTAAGGAAGGCTGGGGCCTGGGTGCAAAGGCAAGGCAGGAGTGGAGCTGAGGCCAGGAAGGCGCCAGGAGCGTCTCCCAGTCTCGCGCAGCCTGCTCCTTCCTGGTCAGGAAAGCTAGCAGCAAGGCAAGTCTGGGCAAGGCTCGCCCACGGCAGAGCAGCCTCACGCCAGGAACTCTGCCAGATCGGGCCTCTGAGCAGAGCTGGAGCTCTGCCGTCCTGGAGGTGCACTGGGCCCCGCCCAAGAAGTGATTGCAGCCGCACGCAGCTGGGCTGCCTCCTCTTCCCCCGAGGAGTCCGCCTCCCGCCTGCTGTGCACTAAGCTTCCAGGCGGGGGCGCCCCGCGCCTCCTACACGTCTTGGCTCAGGGGCTGCTTCCCCTGAGCTGGGGCTGTGGGCGGGAGCCCAGATACGCAGGGGCAGGCCCCAAACACCTGCACACGGCTCTGCTGGGGAGGAGAGCACTAGGGAAATGACGTCTGTCAGTCACCATCTGTGCGCTCATGGAGTCAACCTCCGGGTGTGTGGGGCTGTGGAACCGAGCCAGGGGCCATGGGAGCCTGGTGCTCTCCGTGCTGTGCTGAGTCTGGGCAGCCAAGCAACTGCTGGAGGAGCACTGCACATCCCCTTCCCTTCCCTCTGACAGACCTCTCACTGCTGGAGCCCTTGGTAGTGTGAACCCTCCGGCCCCTAAGCCCTCCCCAAGGAAGCCTGGGGCAAAGGTGCAAAGGCAAGGCAGGAGCGGAGCTTATGCCAGGAAGGCGCCAGTGGCGTCTCTCAGCCTCGCCCAGCCTGCTCCTTCGTGGGCAGGAAGCCTAGCAGCCAGGCAAGTCTGGGCAAGGCTTGCCCAGGGCAGAGCAACCTCCCGCCAGGAACTCTGACAGTTCGGGCCTCTGAGCAGAGATGGAATTCTGCCAAAAGGGAGGCGCACTCGGAGCCGCCCAAGCAGGGCTTTCAGCCTCAGGCGGCTGGGCTGCCTCGTCTTGCCCCGAGGAGGCTCGCTTCCCCAGATGCTGTGCACTTGGCTTGCAGGCAGGGGCGCCACTCGCATGCTGCAGGTCTTGGCTAAGGGGCTGCTATCCCTGAGCTGGGGCTGTGGGCAGGAACCCAGACACGCAGGGGCAGGCCCCAACCACCTGCACACGTCTCTGCTGTGGAGGAGAGCGCTGGGGAAACTACGTCTGTCAGGCATCTGCTGGGCGGGCATGGAGTCAGCCTCCAGGAGTGCAGGGCTGCAGACCACAGCCAGGGGCCCTGGGAGCCGGATGCTCTCCGTGCGGCACTGAGAATTGGCGGCCAAGCAACCGCCGGAGGAGCCCTGCACTTGCCCTTCCCTTCCCTCTGACAGAGCTCTCAGTGCTGGAGCCCTTGGCAGTGTGCAACACACCGGCCCCTAAGACCTCCCAAAGGACGTCTGGGGCCTAGTTGCAAAGGCAAGGCAGGAGGGGAGCTGATGCCAGGAAGGCGCCAGTGGCGTCTCCCAGCCACACGCAGCCTGCTCCTTCCTGGGCAGGAAGCCTAGCAGCCAGATAAGTCTGGGCAAGGCTCGCCCAGGGTAAAGCAGCCTGACGCCAGGAACTCTGCAAAATCGGGCCTCTGAGCAGAGCTGGAGCGATGCGTACTGGAGGCGCAATCGGCTCCGCCCAAGGAGGGCTTGCAGCCGCACGCGGCTGGGCTGCCTCCTCTTCCCCCGAGGAGTCCGCATTCCGCATGATGTGCACTAGGCTACCAGGCGGGGGCGCCCCGCGCCTCCTACACGTCTTGGCTCAGGGGCTGCTTCCCCTGAACTGGGGCTGTGGGCGGGAGCCCAGACACGCAGGGGCAGGCCCCGCCACCTGCACACGTCTCTGCCAGGGAGGAGATCGCTAAGGAAATGACGTCTGTCAGGCACCTTCTGGGCGCTCACGGAGTCAGCCTCCGGGTGTGTGGGGCTGTGGAACCGAGCCAGGGGCCATGGGAGCCTGGTGCTCTCCGTGCTGTGCTGAGTCTGGGCTGCCATGCAACCGCTGGAGGAGCCCTGCTGGTGCCATTCCCTTCCCTATGACAGAGCTCTCATTGCTGGAGCCCTTGGCAGTGTGCAACCCACCGGCCCCTAAGTCCTCCACAAGGACGCCTGGGGATTAGGTGCAAAGGCAAGGCAGGAGTGGAGCTGAGGCCAGGAAGGCGTCAGTATCGTCTCCCAGTCTCCCGCAGCCTGCTCCTTCCTGGTCAGGAAGCCTAGCAGAGAGGCAAGTCTGGGCAGGCTCGCCCAGGGCAGAGCAGCCTCACGCCAGGAACTCTGCCAGATCGGGCCTCTGAGCAGAGCTGGAGCTCTGCTGTCCTGGAGGTGCACTGGGCTCCGCCCAAGAAGTGATTGCAACTGCACGGAGCTGGGCTGCATCCTCTTCCCCCGAGGAGTCCGCCTCCCGCCTGCTGTGCACTAAGCTTCCAGGCGGGGGCGCCCCGCGCCTCCTACACGTCTTGGCTCAGGGGCTGCTTCCCCTGAGCTGGGGCTGTGGGCGGGAGCCCAACACGCAGGGTCAGGCTCCACCACCTGCACACGTCTCTGCTGGGGAGGAGAGCGCTAGGGAAATGACGTCTGTCAGGCAACTTCTGGGCGCCCACGGAGTCAGCCTCCGGGTGTGTGGGGCTGCAGACCACAGCCAGGGGACCTGTGAGATTTTGCTCTCCGAGCGGCACTGAGTCTGGGCGGCCAAGCAACCGCTGGAGGAGCCCTTCACTTGCCCTCCCCTTCCCTCTAATAGAGACCTCACTGCTGGAGCGCTTGACAGTGTGCAACCCACCGGCCCCTAAGCCCTCCCCGAGGACGCCTGGGGACTGGGTGCAAAGGCAAGGCAGGAGCGGAGCTGACGCCAGGAAGGTGCCAGTGGCCTCTCCCAGCATCGCACAGCCTGCTCCTTCCTGGGCAGGAAGGCTAGCAGCGAGGCAAGCCTGGGCAAGTCTCGCACAGGGCAGAGCAGCCTCGCGCAAGGAACTTGACTAGATCCGGCCTCTGAGCAGAGCTGGAGCTCTGCCGTCCTGGAGGCGCACTCGGCTCCGCCCAAGCAGGGATGGCAGCTGCAAGCGGCTTGGCTCCCTCGACTCTTCCCAAGGAGGCTCGCTTCCCCGCGTACTGTGCACTTGGCTTCCAGGCAGGGACGCCCCGCGCCTCCTGCAGGTCTTGGCTCAGGGGCTGCTTCCCCTGAGCTGGGGCTGTGGGCGGGAGCCCAGACACGCAGGGGCAGGCCCCAACCGCCTGCACACGGCTCTGCTGGGGAGGAGAGCACTAGGGAAATGACGTCTGTCAGGCACCTTCTGGTCGCTCACGGAGTCAGCCTCCGGGTGTGTGCGGCTGCAGACCCCAGCCAGGGGCCCTTGGGAGCCAGGTGCTCTCCGTACTGTGCTGAGTCTGGGCGGCCAGGCAACCGCTGGAGGAGCCCTGCAGGTGCCATTCCCTTCCCTATGACAGAGCTCTCAGTGCTGGAGCCCTTGGCAGTGTGCAACCCACCGGCCCCTAAGCCCTCCCCAAGGAAGGCTGGGGCCTGGGTGCAAAGGCAAGGCAGGAGTGGAGCTGAGGCCAGGAAGGCGCCAGGAGCGTCTCCCAGTCTCGCGCAGCCTGCTCCTTCCTGGTCAGGAAAGCTAGCAGCAAGGCAAGTCTGGGCAAGGCTCGCCCACGGCAGAGCAGCCTCACGCCAGGAACTCTGCCAGATCGGGCCTCTGAGCAGAGCTGGAGCTCTGCCGTCCTGGAGGTGCACTGGGCCCCGCCCAAGAAGTGATTGCAGCCGCACGCAGCTGGGCTGCCTCCTCTTCCCCCGAGGAGTCCGCCTCCCGCCTGCTGTGCACTAAGCTTCCAGGCGGGGGCGCCCCGCGCCTCCTACACGTCTTGGCTCAGGGGCTGCTTCCCCTGAGCTGGGGCTGTGGGCGGGAGCCCAGACACGCAGGGGCAGGCCCCAACCACCTGCACACGGCTCTGCTGGGGAGGAGAGCACTAGGGAAATGACGTCTGTCAGTCACCATCTGTGCGCTCATGGAGTCAACCTCCGGGTGTGTGGGGCTGTGGAACCGAGCCAGGGGCCATGGGAGCCTGGTGCTCTCCGTGCTGTGCTGAGTCTGGGCGGCCAAGCAACTGCTGGAGGAGCACTGCACATCCCCTTCCCTTCCCTCTGACAGACCTCTCACTGCTGGAGCCCTTGGTAGTGTGAACCCTCCGGCCCCTAAGCCCTCCCCAAGGAAGCCTGGGGCAAAGGTGCAAAGGCAAGGCAGGAGCGGAGCTTATGCCAGGAAGGCGCCAGTGGCGTCTCTCAGCCTCGCCCAGCCTGCTCCTTCGTGGGCAGGAAGCCTAGCAGCCAGGCAAGTCTGGGCAAGGCTTGCCCAGGGCAGAGCAACCTCCCGCCAGGAACTCTGACAGTTCGGGCCTCTGAGCAGAGATGGAATTCTGCCGAAAGGGAGGCGCACTCGGAGCCGCCCAAGCAGGGCTTTCAGCCTCAGCGGCTGGGCTGCCTCGTCTTCCCCCGAGGAGGCTCGCTTCCCCAGATGCTGTGCACTTGGCTTGCAGGCAGGGGCGCCACTCGCATGCTGCAGGTCTTGGCTAAGGGGCTGCTACCCCTGAGCTGGGGCTGTGGGCAGGAACCCAGACACGCAGGGGCAGGCCCCAACCACCTGCACACGTCTCTGCTGTGGAGGAGAGCGCTGGGGAAACTACGTCTGTCAGGCATCTGCTGGGCGGGCATGGAGTCAGCTCCAGGAGTGCGGGGCTGCAGACCCCAGCCAGGGGCCCTGGGAGCCGGATGCTCTCCGTGCGGCACTGAGAATTGGCGGCCAAGCAACCGCCGGAGGAGCCCTGCACTTGCCCTTCCCTTCCCTCTGACAGAGCTCTCACTGCTGGAGCCCTTGGCAGTGTGCAACACACCGGCCCCTAAGACCTCCAAAAGGACGTCTGGGGCCTAGTTGCAAAGGCAAGGCAGGAGGGAGCTGATGCCAGGAAGGCGCCAGTGGCGTCTCCCAGCCACACGCAGCCTGCTCCTTCCTGGGCAGGAAGCCTAGCAGCCAGATAAGTCTGGGCAAGGCTCGCCCAGGGTAAAGCAGCCTGACGCCAGGAACTCTGCAAAATCGGGCCTCTGAGCAGAGCTGGAGCGATGCGTACTGGAGGCGCAATCGGCTCCGCCCAAGGAGGGCTTGCAGCCGCACGCGGCTGGGCTGCCTCCTCTTCCCCCGAGGAGTCCGCATTCCGCATGATGTGCACTAGGCTACCAGGCGGGGGCGCCCCGCGCCTCCTACACGTCTTGGCTCAGGGGCTGCTTCCCCTGAACTGGGGCTGTGGGCGGGAGCCCAGACACGCAGGGGCAGGCCCCGCCACCTGCACACGTCTCTGCCGGGGAGGAGATCGCTAAGGAAATGACGTCTGTCAGGCACCTTCTGGCCGCTCACGGAGTCAGCCTCCGGGTGTGTGGGGCTGTGGAACCGAGCCAGGGGCCATGGGAGCCTGGTGCTCTCCGTGCTGTGCTGAGTCTGGGCTGCCATGCAACCGCTGGAGGAGCCCTGCTGGTGCCATTCCTTCCCTATGACAGAGCTCTCATTGCTGGAGCCCTTGGCAGTGTGCAACCCACCGGCCCCTAAGTCCTCCGCAAGGACGCCTGGGGATTAGGTGCAAAGGCAAGGCAGGAGTGGAGCTGAGGCCAGGAAGGCGTCAGTATCGTCTCCCAGTCTCCCGCAGCCTGCTCCTTCCTGGTCAGGAAGCCTAGCAGAGAGGCAAGTCTGGGCAGGCTCGCCCAGGGCAGAGCAGCCTCACGCCAGGAACTCTGCCAGATCGGGCCTCTGAGCAGAGCTGGAGCTCTGCCGTCCTGGAGGTGCACTGGGCTCCGCCCAAGAAGTGATTGCAGCCGCACGGAGCTGGGCTGCCTCCTCTTCCCCCGAGGAGTCCGCCTCCCGCCTGCTGTGCACTAAGCTTCCAGGCGGGGGCGCCCCGCGCCTCCTACACGTCTTGGCTCAGGGGCTGCTTCCCCTGAGCTGGGGCTGTGGGCGGGAGCCCAACACGCAGGGGCAGGCCCCACCACCTGCACACGTCTCTGCTGGGGAGGAGAGCGCTAGGGAAATGACGTCTGTCAGGCAACTTCTGGGCGCCCACGGAGTCAGCCTCCGGGTGTGTGGGGCTGCAGACCACAGCCAGGGGACCTTTGAGACTTTTGCTCTCCGTGTGGCACTGAGTCTGGGCGGCCAAGCAACCGCTGGAGGAGCCCTTCACTTGCCCTCCCTTCCCTCTAATAGAGACCTCACTGCTGGAGCGCTTGACAGTGTGCAACCCACCGGCCCCTAAGCCCTCCCCGAGGACGCCTGGGGACTGGGTTGCAAAGGCAAGGCAGGAGCGGAGCTGACGCCAGGAAGGTGCCAGTGGCCTCTCCCAGCATCGCACAGCCTGCTCCTTCCTGGGCAGGAAGGCTAGCAGCGAGGCAAGCCTGGGCAAGTCTCGCACAGGGCAGAGCAGCCTCGCGCAAGGAACTTGACTAGATCCGGCCTCTGAGCAGAGCTGGAGCTCTGCCGTCCTGGAGGCGCACTCGGCTCCGCCCAAGCAGGGATGGCAGCTGCAAGCGGCTTGGCTCCCTCGACTCTTCCCAAGGAGGCTCGCTTCCCCGCGTACTGTGCACTTGGCTTCCAGGCAGGGACGCCCGCGCCTCCTGCAGGTCTTGGCTCAGGGGCTGCTTCCCTGAGCTGGGGCTGTGGGCGGGAGCCCAGACACGCAGGGGCAGGCCCCAACTGCCTGCACACGGCTCTGCTGGGGAGGAGAGCACTAGGAAATGACGTCTGTCAGGCACCTTCTGGTCGCTCACGGAGTCAGCCTCCGGGTGTGTGCGGCTGCAGACCCCAGCCAGGGGCCCTTGGGAGCCAGGTGCTCTCCGTACTGTGCTGAGTCTGGGCGGCCAGGCAACCGCTGGAGGAGCCCTGCAGGTGCCATTCCCTTCCCTATGACAGAGCTCTCAGTGCTGGAGCCCTTGGCAGTGTGCAACCCACCGGCCCCTAAGCCCTCCCCAAGGAAGGCTGGGGCCTGGGTGCAAAGGCAAGGCAGGAGTGGAGCTGAGGCCAGGAAGGCGCCAGGAGCGTCTCCCAGTCTCGCGCAGCCTGCTCCTTCCTGGTCAGGAAAGCTAGCAGCAAGGCAAGTCTGGGCCAAGGCTCGCCCACGGCAGAGCAGCCTCACGCCAGGAACTCTGCCAGATCGGGCCTCTGAGCAGAGCTGGAGCTCTGCCGTCCTGGAGGTGCACTGGGCCCCGCCCAAGAAGTGATTGCAGCCGCACGCAGCTGGGCTGCCTCCTCTTCCCCCGAGGAGTCCGCCTCCCGCCTGCTGTGCACTAAGCTTCCAGGCGGGGGGCGCCCGCGCCTCCTACACGTCTTGGCTCAGGGGCTGCTTCCCCTGAGCTGGGGCTGTGGGCGGGAGCCCAGACACGCAGGGGCAGGCCCCAACCACCTGCACACGGCTCTGCTGGGGAGGAGAGCACTAGGGAAATGACGTCTGTCAGTCACCATCTGTGCGCTCATGGAGTCAACCTCCGGGTGTGTGGGGCTGTGGAACCGAGCAGGGGCCATGGGAGCCTGGTGCTCTCCGTGCTGTGCTGAGTCCTGGGCGGCCAAGCAACTGCTGGAGGAGCACTGCACATCCCCTTCCCTTCCCTCTGACAGACCTCTCACTGCTGGAGCCCTTGGTAGTGTGAACCCTCCGGCCCCTAAGCCCTCCCCAAGGAAGCCTGGGGCAAAGGTGCAAAGGCAAGGCAGGAGCGGAGCTTATGCCAGGAAGGCGCCAGTGGCGTCTCTCAGCCTCGCCCAGCCTGCTCCTTCGTGGGCAGGAAGCCTAGCAGCCAGGCAAGTCTGGGCAAGGCTTGCCCAGGGCAGAGCAACCTCCAGCCAGGAACTCTGACAGTTCGGGCCTCTGAGCAGAGATGGAATTCTGCCGAAAGGGAGGCGCACTCGGAGCCGCCCAAGCAGGGCTTTCAGCCTCAGGCGGCTGGGCTGCCTCGTCTTCCCCGAGGAGGCTCGCTTCCCCAGATGCTGTGCACTTGGCTTGCAGGCAGGGGCGCCACTCGCATGCTGCAGGTCTTGGCTAAGGGCTGCTACCCCTGAGCTGGGGCTGTGGGCAGGAACCCAGACACGCAGGGGCAGGCCCCAACCACCTGCACACGTCTCTGCTGTGGAGGAGAGCGCTGGGAAACTACGTCTGTCAGGCATCTGCTGGGCGGGCATGGAGTCAGCCTCCAGGAGTGCGGGGCTGCAGACCCCAGCCAGGGGCCCTGGGAGCCGGATGCTCTCCGTGCTGGCACTGAGAATTGGCGGCCAAGCAACCGCCGGAGGAGCCCTGCACTTGCCCTTCCCTTCCCTCTCACAGAGCTCTCACTGCTGGAGCCCTTGGCAGTGTGCAACACACCGGCCCCTAAGACCTCCCAAAGGACGTCTGGGGCCTAGTTGCAAAGGCAAGGCAGGAGGGGAGCTGATGCCAGGAAGGCGCCAGTGGCGTCTCCCAGCCACACGCAGCCTGCTCCTTCCTGGGCAGGAAGCCTAGCAGCCAGATAAGTCTGGGCAAGGCTCGCCCAGGGTAAAGCAGCCTGACGCCAGGAACTCTGCAAAATCGGGCCTCTGAGCAGAGCTGGAGCGATGCGTACTGGAGGCGCAATCGGCTCCGCCCAAGGAGGGCTTGCAGCCGCACGCGGCTGGGCTGCCTCCTCTTCCCCCGAGGAGTCCGCATTCCGCATGATGTGCACTAGGCTACCAGGCGGGGGCGCCCCGCGCCTCCTACACGTCTTGGCTCAGGGGCTGCTTCCCCTGAACTGGGGCTGTGGGCGGGAGCCCAGACACGCAGGGGCAGGCCCCGCCACCTGCACACGTCTCTGCCGGGGAGGAGATCGCTAAGGAAATGACGTCTGTCAGGCACCTTCTGGGCGCTCACGGAGTCAGCCTCCGGGTGTGTGGGGCTGTGGAACCGAGCCAGGGGCCATGGGAGCCTGGTGCTCTCCGTGCTGTGCTGAGTCTGGGCTGCCATGCAACCGCTGGAGGAGCCCTGCTGGTGCCATTCCCTTCCCTATGACAGAGCTCTCATTGCTGGAGCCCTTGGCAGTGTGCAACCCACCGGCCCCTAAGTCCTCCGCAAGGACGCCTGGGGATTAGGTGCAAAGGCAAGGCAGGAGTGGAGCTGAGGCCAGGAAGGCGTCAGTATCGTCTCCCAGTCTCCCGCAGCCTGCTCCTTCCTGGTCAGGAAGACCTAGCAGAGAGGCAAGTCTGGGCAGGCTCGCCCAGGGCAGAGCAGCCTCACGCCAGGAACTCTGCCAGATCGGGCCTCTGAGCAGAGCTGGAGCTCTGCCGTCCTGGAGGTGCACTGGGCTCCGCCCAAGAAGTGATTGCAGCCGCACGGAGCTGGGCTGCCTCCTCTTCCCCCGAGGAGTCCGCCTCCCGCCTGCTGTGCACTAAGCTTCCAGGCGGGGGCGCCCCCGCGCCTCCTACACGTCTTGGCTCAGGGGCTGCTTCCCCTGAGCTGGGGCTGTGGGCGGGAGCCCAACACGCAGGGGCAGGCCCCACCACCTGCACACGTCTCTGCTGGGGAGGAGAGCGCTAGGGAAATGACGTCTGTCAGGCAACTTCTGGGCGCCCACGGAGTCAGCCTCCGGGTGTGTGGGGGCTGCAGACCACAGCCAGGGGACCTGTGAGACTTTTGCTCTCCGAGCGGCACTGAGTCTGGGCGGCCAAGCAACCGCTGGAGGAGCCCTTCACTTGCCCTCCCCTTCCCTCTAATAGAGACCTCACTGCTGGAGCGCTTGACAGTGTGCAACCCACCGGCCCCTAAGCCCTCCCCGAGGACGCCTGGGGACTGGGTGCAAAG